>NC_091147.1:26287376-26505838 GCF_041381155.1 Argopecten irradians
CTCAAACATAAGAAATTCCAATTACAAGTTAATGTTGAGGATATTGAGATGGGGTCTAGACAAGATAATTTGTAAAAGATTTCCTCGATATATATGATATAAAATTGTAGTAGCTATCTCCCTCTTGGAACTGAAAGGTCCTGTGGGCTTATCAATCAGGTCCTTTATTAAGCAAATTCATGCATTATTTCAGAGGCAAATGGTCTTTGTGTTGATCTGCTTTACCAGAAAACATATATGGTAAGGGAGATAACTGTGATCCATGACCACAAAACTTTGACTTTCTATCAAGATAGCATGCACATGCAGTTTCAGTTAAGTTGTTATAAACAAAAGGGTTTAATTTTTTTGAAAGTTAAATAACAAACACCTGGTAGACATTATATACTCAACATCTTCAGCCATTAACAGAGATTTTCAATAGAGGTGAATTACACTTCAGATACATTTTTTTCACTTAAGCATTGAAGTCACTATTTTTTAATTTCATCAGGGTATGACAGAAATTTTGTTTGCAAACTGTGTGAATCCGTGTTGAATGAATAGACCGATCAGAAAGCCAGAAACAAAGTAAAATTAATTATATTAATATATTATGAATAAAAGTGTTTACGGTATAGCTAGTGATGCAATTTTATCATAATACTTTTTATATTTGGTCAGGCAAATAATCTAATCAGAAGAGCAAATATGTATGGATT
Source organism: Argopecten irradians (assembly GCF_041381155.1). Taxonomy (NCBI): domain Eukaryota; kingdom Metazoa; phylum Mollusca; class Bivalvia; order Pectinida; family Pectinidae; genus Argopecten; species Argopecten irradians. Next base: position 26,288,078 of record NC_091147.1, read on the forward strand.
ATGGATAGTTTAACTTTTTTTAGAACAGCATTTTTGGGCTTTTTAGTTTAACGTCGATCCTTTTAAAAGCCAGGGTCATGTAATTAAGGACGTGCCAGGTTTGTTGGTGGAGGAAAGCCAAAGTATCTGGAGAAAAACCACTGACCAGCGGTCAGTACTTGGCAACTGCCTCACATAGGATTCATCAGAAGTGGAGGGCTTGTGGTAATATGTCGAGACATCTTAACCACACGGCCACTACACAACCACCCCCCCCCCCCTTTTTTTTTAGAACTAGAAAAAACTAAATTTATATGTATGTAAAAAGATTAATTTTAATGAACAAAAAAACTGATCAAGGGCTGGGTCACATCACTTGCATACTGTAAATTGTAGGTGAATTGAACATATGGAACATATCTCTTAGCTTTTAGCTTTAAATTATCTGAATTAAAAGAGCTTCACCTGTTTTGTGTTTATCAATAAGTGTTAGTTTACAATGTTCATCCTGCTAAGTTGCTAACTGCCTGTAAAATAAGCTTTTAATTGGTCCAGTGTCAATGATTGTACCAGTACTTACAGACTGTGAAGTCACTGGTACACAGAGATTTATAACAACAATATAACAAAATTCCTATTTTTCATTCTAGCAATATTTTCATTTTGCATCGTTTTTAAAACATATCAACTTAATTCTTTTATTAGAACTTCATGTTATCTAATAATTATCATTGATATTATAAACTATTAAGCAGTTATTTTCTTACTCAATAATTCCATGGTCCTGTACATTTTAAAACTGTAAAACAATACATTGCATCTTTCTTTAAACATGTATATATTTTTAGAGAGTCTTTCTTTATTTGAAATTGGGATTAATTGAAAATTACAGCAAAATTTCTCTATGGGGAGAGGCCTTTATTTGGACCCAAATGTATCTAACAAAATCACTGTCAAGTGATGACCAATCCTAAATAATAACGAAAAACTGATGTCCACCACCAAGATAGCTACACAGAGTGTTAAACTGGGCCGTTTTCGATTATTTGGAACAACCGGTTCGACTGTTTGTAAAAGTCTTTATTTTAAGTATAAATCCTGATGGACCTGCAGTTTATGATACAGGCCTGTGAGGGCTTTGTCAAGGCTCGTCTGAAAACAATATAAAATCAGTAGGTCCATCCTTAATTCATAAACGAACAACTAGGTCCAACCAGTCAAACCCCATAATCGAAAACAGTCCTGGCTATCAGATGCTAGAATAAGATTATCTCCCCCTATTTTGACAAATACTAGATTATCTTCCCTTGTTTATAATTTTCAGACATACACATATCTTTATTAGTGACCAAAAATATACATTTTTTTCAAGTTGATAATTGTAATTATCTACAGATTATTGGTCAGACTAACTTGGAGCATAAGCCGTCATTGATGCAAAATGTTCGTTTTTTTGTTTTGGAGTTGCCTCCCTTATACCCCATATCTTGTACTAAAATCATTTACACGATTGAAAAAAAAACAACAACAAAACTTTACAGATTAATCGAAGAACACATTTTCGTTAGTTCTTTTAAAGTTTTAGAACAGGTATTTTATCAGAAAAATAATAATAATGTTAACTTGCCTAGAAGTCTACCACACTAAAAAGTACCTGTTCATCCATGCTGCATGCATGTGGTCGGTTATTATGTTATGATATCAACTGGCTCCAATTTCATTTTGGACAAATGAACAATAATTTTGGGTTATCGTATAAACTTACTTATGTTGGAAATTTGGACGAATCACATAGGTATTCCCTGCCTGTGTTTGTGTTGTTGGAGGCGGCTGTTCAACAGCAACATCAGCCATTTTCGTACTTGACAAACTATCGATTCACCAACCAAAACATCCAATATGGCGCCTTGACAACAATGGATTGTGGGAAATAAACCTTATTGTGACCTCTCAACTTTCCACTTTGACACAGGGTTATTTTCTAATATTCGCGAAATTTAAAGGTGTGAACGGGTCGATATATGTAAAGCTTGTTGTAAACCGGATTATAATTAGTCTTTTTAAACGAACGGAGAAAAGATATTGTTTTAAACGCACAATTGAAGAAACTAATTAACTCGCTACCTGTACAGGTGTGCTTATCATCAAGCTAACGGAATATTATATCGTGACATCATCAAAGTATGGCGGAAGTCACAAATACCTACAACCTTCATCAGCTGTGATTCGGATTTTTACTTTTCATCGGTTACAAAGGTAAGTTCTGGTTTATTTTTTAACTTATGAAGCGTCCTTTAGAAAAATTACCAGGTGGATGAGAACGTTTAAATGTTATATTTCCCAATGGCCACATGTAAGACACGTTGACATTTATTATGACATGTAGGATTCAGTCTTTGACAGTGTTTTTGAGGGAAAGAGTGTGTGCTATCAGATGTTTATTTAGCGATTAACCTATAACTATAATAGCATGCTCATGATAAACACGTGCTCCCATTGTAATGCCACTCTAATCTTATCTTGGCATCCTTATTAGTTAATTACAATTAGTAATTGATATTATGAAGTGTTGACTTTTATATAGATAAGATCTATGAGGGCTATGGGTTATCAGTGGGCGTTACCAACTTACATGTACATGTATACCACATAAATGTGTATTATAAACATGTATACATGTACAATGTAATATGTATGCAATAAAACGTATTTTTAACTTCAGGAAAATGTTATTCCTTTTCTTAAAACCTTTTTTTTTATATATGCATTATGATATGTGTTTATAAAAAAAAACCCACTGGAAATGAAATTATTTATATTGTATATTTATATTGTATACATTCATGTACATGTATATATATACATATACAATGTATATCTAAAAGAATTTTGGAAGAATGTTCATTATAAATCTATTAATCTGATTGTCATTTCGATTCATATATCCTAAAAAAACACCTGAGTTAAACCATGCCTTTTCAATGTACATGTAGAAATCAAATTAAAATTAAACCACCTCATCCGTATCGCAATCATAAGACTATTCTCTTTAATGGAGACACAAATGAAGGATAAAGTTTGATGATATTCCATTAGCCTGACCTGTGTATAAAGACCACCTGGTTATATAAAAGGCCAATCAGAAGTCTTTATTTCAATTTCAATCTACTAAAACAACTGATTGAATTAAACCGTGCTGTCTATATTATAATTATAATGGAACCTCCATTATCATCTTTTAGGACCACCTGCTTGATTGATTGTAGGCCATATTGTCTTTGGATCTCAAATGGGCAACCATTAATGTTTGGGTTTTTGTTAGTTTAATGTACGTCCTATTAACAGCCAGGGTCATTTAAGGACGTGCCAGGTTTGTTGGTAGTAGAAAGCAGGAGAACCTTGAGAAAAACCACAGACCAATGGTCAGTACCTGGCAACTGCCCCACTTGGGATTCAAATTCGTGACCCAGATGTGGAGGGCTTTGTACATGTGGTAATATATATGTTGAGACATCTTAACCAGCCGACCACTGCAGCCCTCACTCCATTTAACCTGTGTACAAAGACCACTTGGCTATATAAAGACCATTTTTTCTCGATTCCTTCGATGAACAAGTCATAACAATGAAGAGGCCATAACACAATGATGTATAACATATATATATATATATATGTACTCTTTTCTTTTATAATGATGTTAAGATCAGATCATCTTTTGTTGACATAAATAATGCTGTGGAGCGAGCCATATTCTCTATACTGATATTGTTTGTTGTATTGATCAATCAGTAGCATAGGAAAACATGAATTATGTATACATGTATACTTGAACAAAATGCAGGCTTTAAAACCTCCAAGCAACATATATATCAGGTCACCGTTTTTATACTTCTATTTTCTATATAGGACTAATTTACCTGTGCATCACACTAACAAATATGTAAAACCTTTTTCTTTACCTAATGCTCAGTAGCTATTAACTATATAAACTAGCTTTTAAATCAATAATATGTAACATTAATATTCTATTACTTAGTCTGTATAACTTGTTCTGTACCTGTCCTAGGACCATTGATTAAAACACCCACCGCTATGTAATTTACATGTCATTATTGATCCATAAATAGGATTGGCCAGATTTAGCTCAGATGGGAAAATGCTATATATCAATCTTTTATATTTTGTATTAAATGTAATTTGGGTGTGGCGACATAACTAATGGAATCAATATTTTAAAATCAAATGGTTGCAGGTCTTAAAAACAATTACCGTATTCGACCCTAAGAAATTGATAAAAATGAAAAGGTGCTAATAAGTCGAAATTATTGCAAATCGATACCGTTTTATGTAATTTTGGTCCTTATTTATACATGGGCAATTGAAATTGAGGCCTCAAAAAGGAGAAGGGGCGCTTATAGGGACATGGGCGCTTATTGGGTCGAATATGGTATACAGAAAGTTTGGAAAGGTTTAATTTTATTATTCAATTACAGCTGTAATAAATGTTATTTCGGTCATCTTATTAGCCTTCATCAAAGTATTTAATTAAATCATAATTATGTACTGTATTGTCTCATTGAAATTTTATAATTACTGAATATAAAAGTCTCGTTTGACATTCATCATTCCTTCCCTGCATTTACTGGAGATGTTGAATGCAGGGAAGGAAAAATGCTAACAACTTTATGTATGCAATGAAGTACATTATTGCATCTAAAATTAAGACTGACCACTATCAGGTTTTCATAGAGAATTCCTTGTAATTCCTAGATTATCTTGCCTTATAGTGTTTGAATTTAATGCTAAAAAATTAAAAAAAAACCATATGGTATAAAAGGGTTTATCTTAATAGAGAATTCCTTGTTAATCTGGATTGTGCATCTCCCCTGATTGCTGTTTAAATCTTACTAAATTGAAGAAAAAAAAAACAAATAATCATAATAATGTATATATATATTGATCTTATTGAGAATTCATTGTAAAACTAAATTATCTCCCCTTGTATAGTGCTTAAATTACTTTATTGCTAAAATGAAAAAAAGAAACCATCATAGAGGATTCCTTGTAAAACTAAATTATCTCCCCTTGTATAGTATAGTCCTTAAATTACTTTGTTTCTAAAATAAAAAGGAACCATCATAGAGAATTCCTTGTAAATCTTGATTATCTCCCTTTAGTGTTGAAAACTAGCTGACTGTAGGTTGTTGGATTTACTCTTGGAATTCTATATTATACCACAAAAGCCTATAGCTAGGCAATTATCCATTTTGTACATTAATTACCAACTATTTATATCTATGATTGTGTATTTTAAAAAATGCATACCATTGTTTTCCTCCTCTAATTAGGGCGCCCCCACGTTTTTTGCTGAAAAAAATCTACTAATTTCATACAATTTTTGTGCCAGATTGTGACGATTTGTCTTTGCAGATGCTAATAAAATACTTTTTCACATCAGTTTGATGCTTAACATATATCTGATCATTCTGTATAAGAACTAAATTTATTGTAGTGGACAACTTAGGACATCTTTGCCAAGTGTTGACAAACAGAAACAGTGAGAACGCCATGTTCAAAACAAAACGTGTCATTTGAATGTCCAACACACGTGTGTGGATGAAGACTAACTGGCAACAACATTTTAGCAATGTCTATACAAGTTTTATGAATACTTACTGTATATCTATGACAAAGGTTCCTAAATAACAGGAATGCTATCATTTCTAAGCGTTTTAATGTGTGCTTATATCTTGTCAGTATTTACGATCTGTCACAAAACGAAAGTAGTGATCGAAAAACACCGTCCGCAATTTTTAGTACGCATGGTAAACAAACAGGCTAACATGAAATGCCAAAATTCCGTGAAATAGACACATTTAATCAATGTTAAATACTTCTGGTGCATACATTTCTTCATAATTATGTAATTTCAATACTTACTTGACTTCAAAACGTAAGTTGGTTATAGTAAGTTTCAGAAAAATACAAAACTAAAAGCAAGATGACTATAGTCCGTTTCAGAAAAAAACCCATCTAAAAATGGTCTCAAAGAACGACGCCCCCTCGGCCAATTACCTGCGCTCGGTGCCCTTATTAGGAAAAATATGGTACATAAAAATCATTCATACAATGTAATATTGAAGTTATCCATGCACAATTTTGATATGTGTTTGCTTCGTGATTATGAAGAAGTAATAAATCATTATACAAAAATAAATACCATCTATCATGGGATATTTATAAATGCAGGTACTAGTAGCTTTCACATTCATCATATGTCTACATGCACACCTGATGTGAACTCTAGATGACTGCGATAAAGTATGTCTTCTTACAAATTTTTAACCTTTTACATATAGCTATATATATATATATATATATATAGTCTACTGATTGACCCACAGGTGTTCGTTTCCTAATATAAGTATAAGTATAATACTGGGTCAAGGTCTATAACTCGGCCGGCCATATAACACTACCCAATTTCAGAAAAAGTATGATTATTATCCAACCGTATAGGATATAATAATAGAAATACTCTCAATCGACAGCCAGATAATTTATCTTTAATTTGGTATATGATACAATATATATCATGCCGTATAAATGTCACTAGGTATCCAGAAACATCGGAAAACAGCCAGATTTCAACTGGTCGGACACTGTGGTGTCCTCCGATAAACACGCTAGGGCTCTAATGGGTAGTTCAAAAACCACTGCATGTCAACACTTCAGCTTCATAGGAATTAAAGTTTGGTAAAAAAAAACTTACCGATATGTTAGTGTTTATCTATGTACCATCCATTTGCGCAATACAGCCTTTTGAAATTTCCGATTGAAAAAATGTGTGTCTCTAGCCGTCATGTTGATATGTGTGTAGTACATTTGTTTTCTCGGCGTTGATTGGTCACTTAATTTTCGAGAGCCAATCAACGCCGACAAAACAAATCTACTGCACACATACTTACATGGCGGCTAGAGACATAATTTTTTTCAATCGGAAATTTCAAAGGGCTACGTTAGGCAAATGGATGGTATTTATCCAGGGATTTACTAACCGGTAAGTTTGTTTTCTACCAAACTTTCATTCTTATGACACTGAAGTGTTGACATGCAGTGGTTTTTGAGCTACCCATTAGAGCCCTGGCGTGTTCATCGGAGGACACCACAGTGTCCGACCAGTTGAAATCTGGCTGTTTTCCGATGTTTTTGGATACCTAGTGACATTTATACGGCATGATATATATTGTATCATATACCAAAATAAAGATAAATTATCTGGCTGTCGATTGAGAGTATTCCTATTATTATATCCTATACGGTTGGTTAATAATCATACTTTTTCTGAAATTGGGTAGTGTTATATGGCCGGCCGAGTTATAGACCTTGACCCAGTATTATACTTATACTTATATTAGAAACGAACACCTGTGATTGACCTATATATCCATATATATAGAAAAAAACCCAAAACTAAAACAAATCTGCGATCGATCTCTAACGTTTTCCCAGCTGCCGATGTTCTTCAGGAGATGTTTATTTCATATATATATATATATATATATTTATGATGTGTGATTCTCCTACCATCACTCAACTAAAACAAAAAGTAGAAATCCAAAGTGAATTGAAAATTGGCTGTTTTATTACCACAAAAAAATGACTGAGAAAATAAAGTATATAAAAACATACATTACATAACGATGACCCATTGGTAACGATCAGGCTAGATCCTATACAGAGTACCAATGGAAAGAAATCCTTCCTTTATTACAGGAAAGAAATCAACCAGCAATTAACATTCAGAACAGGAAAGAAATCAACCAGCAATTAACATTCAGAACAGGAAAGAAATCAACCAGCAATTAACATTCAGAACAGAAAAGAAATATATGAAATGACTTCTATCCTTATCCCACCCCTGTAGTAAAAAAAAGGCTACCTGATTTTGCTCCAACCTCTCTTGATCTGTAGTGAATGCAATGTGTAACATTTGTAATATATCCATGCAACATTTGTTTTTCATAAGGACACATGTAGGTCAGATGTAGGAGGTGGATGAAATCCAGAGTACCCTGATAAAAGCCACTGACCATAGATAATGTCAGCACAATTGTATTGATATCTGGCAATTCTTAATTAATGGGCCCGGGATTCAAACTTGAGTCCAGATCGAGGCGAAGCAAGTACTATTGTTTGTTTAGTTTTACGTCCTATTAACAGCCAGGGTCATGTAAGGAGGTGTCAGGTTTGTTGGTGAAGAAAAGCCGGAGTTTCCAGGGAAAAAACCACCGACCAGCAGTCAGTACCTTGCAACTGCCCCACATGGGATTCAAACCGGCATCCCAGATGTGGAGGGTTTGTGGTAATATGTTGGGACATCTTTACCACTAGGCCACCACGGCCGCAAGAGGTGGCCGAGACTGGTTAAGATGTCCCGACGTATTACCACAGTACTATTGAAATACCTATATTTATCATAACACCTTTAAATCAATACTGTGACTTGGCTAGCTAATACTAGGACTAGCTATCACAGTCTTCATCTAATCAAACAATCATTTTTTGGTTTGACATTACCATATATATTTTTAACTGATAATTGTTTCATCACCAAGCCCATGCATGCATGCATCATGCTTCATAATTATAATTAGCTCGCTATGAATAATGGCCTTAATTACATATATAATCACTAAGAATTCAAGATTGATATGGGATGTACCAGTATGTGTATGTACATAACGGTACAATCAGTTTGTTGATAAGAAAATAATGAGCAATCAAATAAATATGTGGAAGAAAACCGGAGTTCTAAATTTAGATTTGATGTCAACATGCTGTTCTGTTATCCTTACATATGACACATGCACTTACAAGTTTGAATGGGAGGGACCCCGGTAGCACGCTTGATCACCTGATAAAATCTGACTCAGGTGTAAAACTGACAGGTAACTACAATTTTAGGTTATCTGTTGGATCTGGATCTACAAGTTTAAACAATGTGAATACCTCATTTCAATTAATCGAGGTTGACGGATGATTCTCCTTCACTGAAGATGGGATACGGAACTAGAGGTAAATCATGAGGAATGGATACATATATATGACTTAATATGCATTAGCTTTGGCATTTTTGTTGTTTAAATTTCACTGTTGTCTATATTTAACTTCAGAAGTTCATATTGAATTTTTGATCATTTTATTTTATTTTTTGGCTTGATGAATATCATTATTTCATAATATTTCTTTCACTTGAACAAATAATATATAAGTACATAAGCCTTGTAACAATATACATATTAGAACGAATATCTGTACCCGGCCTACTATACCTTTTGGCCATGCGACAACATTATCGGTCAAAAAGTCTTTTGAGCTACAATATTGCAGCTACTACATGTATATACATATATTCTAATCTGATATATGCATACTTTCACAATTATAATTCATTTAATATTACAGACCCTCGATGAATGCTCACTTTTCAATTTCTTCTAAACTGTTGATCATCGTAAGAAGATACATATACATGTAATACTGCTGCTGTGTTGTTTAGAAAATGTAAAGTTAAAAAATTGTACGACACATTACAAAATTATAAAAGTGAATGGAAGTATACCCAGAAAATCAAAAGTATCACATTTATTAAATTGTTAAAGTAGTATCCCAACAGACATTCAAAATAAATTTTTTGGATGATTTTATGAAAGTTCATGATTATTTTTTTTATTGAGTACACATGTACAAATTTCGACTAATTGTGGCTGCATGTGTACAGCAGTTGTCTCCCCTACCCTTTTATAGAATAAGACATTATTATAAAACTATAAGCCACTGTGGAGTAATTAATTTAATTTAAAATTCATACCTAAAAATTAAGATAGTTACTGTAGCTACAGATGTATCTTTCAAGAAAGATCTAGACCTGAATATCAACGTGTTAACTATATATATATTAAGTTGGAATTGGAAAGGTTATCATCATCTTTTCAACATCATATATATGCTTTCCAGTCCAATATGATTAGTTACAAGTTAGAGAAATTTAAGAAATTAAAAATCAATTAAATTTGACCTTTCACATAAGCAGCCAAATGTATACATGTATGATTTTCCACTCTACAAGGGGTGAGGTAATTTCAAAAATTTACAGTCCTATAAACTCTGTCAATTTACAATGCATGAAATTGTGTATCATGACTCAAATGAATTAGAAACCCTACCTTATAGCTGTTGCTCTGGCAACAGATAAACTGATTCTGAAAAAATAAAAAATACCCTAAATGTGGGAATTTCATGGTTTTTGTAATCTACACTCGTAAGATAAGCATTTTCATGAATAATCTGTAAAAGTCTCCAGCCACTCCCTATTTTACACTGGTTTTTCCTCGTAAAATTAAGTCAGTATCAAGACAAGATACAGAAGAAAATCACAAAAATAACACAATGATCCAAGTAAGTTTATAATGAGTTAGTTTGTATCAATTTTTAGCCAAATTATTTAACAATAGAGCATGTGATAACATAGGTATAGGCTCAGCTTATTTTACAACTATCTCTTTTTACCATATAGAAAATCTATGAAATTACGGCGCATCTCCTTAGAAATATATAGCACACAACTTTTTGATTTGATATTTTGGATACAGATTTTGCCATATGCATTGGTAACGCGACAAAAAAAAAATCACCTGAAAAATAGTGCAAAATATCATTATTTTATAACCCAAAAAAGTACTCTCAAAAAATCCAATGACAAAATTACGGACAGAATTGTAATCTCTAACACCATTTTTGTTAATAGTTTATTTTTGAAAAAAATGAAACTTAAATCATACCCACCATAATTTCACCTTATTGTTTATAGCATGGCTCAAAACAGAAATAAAAACAATTGGAAATGTTTAACATCATCTTGTTCAACATCATATATAAGTCCAATATAGATTAGACTGACTACAAATTTGTGACCCTTTCAACAAAAGCAGCCCAGTATAACGCTTGCATATAAGAAATAAAAAAATAAGACTGATAGTGAGCGCTTTCGCCCCATTCAAGGGAGTGTGAAGAGCTCCCTTGAATGGGGCGAAAGTGCTCACTAGTCAGTCGTTATTGTTTTTATTTCTTATATATATATATATATATATACATGTCATGTGTGATTGGCTAAATATCCTATTAACAGTCATTAACTCATAGCCTTCCATGGTTTGTGGATGTTGGTATGATTTGGGAGGCTGTGGTATATTTGTGTTGTGTGTCCTTATGATAGTGGAACTCTTGCCATTTTTATAGTGCTAATTATTACTGAAGCATGTGACTGAAAACACCAAAGAACCCCCCCCCCACCCCCATCAATTTGGCGTTAAAATTATACTGACAAAGGGCAAACCAGTCATCCCACTTCATTTATGTTGAGTGTTAAGCAGAGCAGAAATTTCTCAATTTCTGTAGAATGTCTCATGTTTATTAGATGCCGAATGCTCTACCGACTGAGCTACCTGGTCACCGATGATCGACCCAGTTCAACCCCACTACACTCCTCCCTCGATCCTTTCTCGAAGTCATTGTCCTCGAAGACATACAAGACCCTTCCAAACACCACCACCATGGGTTATTTAGTTGGGCACCGATTTTGTAACAGGAGCAGAGAAACTGGGATTCGAGGCCAGGACCCTCCGAACACGAGCCAAATGCTCTACCGACTGAGCTCTCTGGTCACCTATGATCGACACAGTCCAATCCTGCTACACATATACAGCCATATCAAGGTATTACTGCAACTAAAACTCTGCAATAGTGAGGGAGGGCAGGAGTTGGTCCAACGGGAACCGTCTTAGGATCACCGTTCTAGTAGTTGTCTTGGAAATAAGAAATACTGTCGAGTAAATTGGAAGTAAATATGACCTGAGGGATTTCACTATATTGAAGCCCACACACGCTTAGTTTCTATATATAGGCCTATAAACTAGTGTTATAATTACGGTTTGAGGAGAGGCTCTGAGTTCTGCTATCTGGTCTTTTGTGTAGTGTCTATAAAAGATTTTTCTATCTTTCATATATAGCTGTGTAAGTCAAAAGCTTTTGCCTGAAAGTAAGCAAAATACATACGTAAATAATATCAGTCATGCAGACACAGTAAAGCACATTTTATACAACAAAATTATGTTTATAACAGTAATTTTCATTCCCCATCAGGGTTCCTTTAACAATATATATATGGAATATGTGTATAACAAACTATGCTTATAAGGAAGTGATTTTGTTGGTCCCAGAGGTATGATATAATTAAGTTTTACTGTTTCGATGTTTGCATACAAAAACCTTGAATTTTCCATAGTTCTGCCTTAAAATGCTGACAATTAAATTTTCTATTGTCTCAGATCATTTGTGCTTGGTCACATTAATTCATAGGTCAGTTTAAATTTGATTGATAGAGAATTGGATTTGCCCATATTCCGTCTTTGCAATATATATTACAGATTTATCTTCCCCTGCAGTTAGGTACATCAATTTTAATGCTAATATTTTATGAGCAAAACTCGCATTGTTTTCCCAGAGAAGTACAACATGCATGTAAACAGATACATGACATAAAAACCAATAATTACTTGCAAGGGCAGATAACTCTGTAATATGCAAATATGGAATATTAAGCTTTATCATCGAAGCGTGGGCATCCAAACAAAGAGAAAACGTTTATATATGGGTATTTACATGCAGAATATATATAATTGTATCATTTGAAGTTATGCAATCACTTTATAGGCAAGTGGTCTTTAAATATAGGGGCATTTGGGACCTTATGAAAGTGGGCTTATTAAGCAGGTGGTCTTTATACAGAGGTGGTCTTTATACAAATGTGGTCTTTATACAGAGGTGGTCGTTATACAGAGGTGGTCTTTATACAGAGGTGGTCTTTATACAGAGGTGGTCTTTATACAGATGTGGTCTTTATACAAATGTGGTCTTTATACAGAGGTGGTCGTTATACAAAGGTGGTCTTTATACAGAGGTGGTCGTTATACAGAGGTGGTCACTAAGACACCCAGCTGCAGGTCTTACTGTAATATATTATTACACGTACTGTATGGCCCCATGAGGTCGATCATTACACTTATACATACGGTACCTGAGGCTGTGTCTTATCGATTGTCTACTGAGTATATGTACTTGTTGATATTAGATATTCATGAATGAACTTCACTGCCTTATATATATATATATATACTATATAGTAATGCTACCACCGCCAACAATGATTGTACATTAGCTGATGTACTGAGTACCATAAGCTGCTGTATTGATCACAGTTCCTTACTGCACCCCGAGAAGTTATGGCGTGCTGTAATATGATGTCATAAATGAATAGATTCTCATTAATTATAAAAGGCCTCCTGCAAGCTTGATGAACGTCCATTTATATAAAGAGATGAGAAGTGAATAGAACTGATTAATACCAATTGATCCAGGTTTGCCATAACTATCAGCTGCAGCAGTCATACCGCCCGGGTACTGCGCATAATTTTGTGTTTTGCACGGTATATGCTATGACATTTGTTCCGAAATTGAATCTGTACACATGCATTTGTGCGAGAAGGAGGGAGGATGAGGTTGAGTCGTGGCTAGATATATATATATATATTGTCCGTATATTGGTCAGTTAGTGGGAAATTTTTGTTTTTTAATGGCTTCTTTTGTAAAGGTTATGGGTTCAAGCCCAGATTAGGATGGGATTTTTTTCCGTTTCTGAAAATGTTACAATCGTAGAACTTTTGATAACCTGTTTATCCAAAACAGAACCTTCTGTCATAGAGAATTTAAATCATTGTGCCACATAAAGCTACAGAATAAAATTTTCCTCATCTTGGGTCATTGATCTATCTATCTTAATGATAATTTATATGCGTACAAGGCCCATTGTGTTCCAAACTCATGATAATGTTTAATCGTGTCATTTAAAATTGTTTTTGGGATTTTTTGGCTGGTTAATGCAGATCTTGCAGTTAACTTGTTGATTTCCTCTGATAGTAATCAATATCTGAGACGTTTTTCATTTTGGGTCACGATCAAATCAAACATGCAATATGTTCATTAGCAATCAGGTATCCTTGCTACAGAGAAATGCGTGGATTTAAAAATTAACTACCAGGTACTATATTGCCTGTTTTGTTTGCGAACTACTTGCACCAAGCCATCACATTCTCACTCCAATGCCCCTGGCAACCGTGTTTTCTCTGTTAATTAGTCTGGTTGCGTCTGTCGCAGCATCAAATGTGCTCACTCAGTCAGACTGGATCTGATGAAAATGGTTAAGTCAGTAAAAAAATTTCCATCGTGATCATTAAGACCGTATACATATCAAATTACCTGTCTGGAATTTATGCTGTTTTGATTATGTCAGGTTTTTTCTTGAATTTGCTCTCATGTTATCATATATACTATTTTTTTCACTAAAATAAGCCTTCCATTCATTATTAAAATTTGTTTGGTTAAATATTATATCAAAAAAGTATTTTTTTGTCCATTATAAATCAAAATGTTCCTTGGCCCAAAACTTGGGGAAGAAAAGCATTGTGTGGCTTAATTTGAAGTTGGGCATTGCTCTCCATGTAATTTTCCAAGGAACAATCTAGATCTGCAGGCCTGTAATTGGTCAGTTTGTTTCTTCTATATGAACTGTCTTCAGTTTTACTACATGTGTGAGATAGTCCAGGGGTGAGTGTAACGACAGTGAAAGTAACCCCTGGAGTATCAAGGATGAGTCTGAGGTTGCCTTTTAAGTGAATTTTAAGGACACAACTTGGCTTATTAAAGACATACATTTAACAGTCTTCATCCATTTGTGTATATAGTATGTGTGTCCAATATATCGGTCAGTTTGCTAATGAATGTATATGACAGTAAAGTTAATTTGATCAATGATCTAGATATCTGAAATTTCAGATATACTACATCCTTTGTTATACTAGTATCAGTGAACAAAGTCATCAATCGTACTGAATAACACGCATTTACAACCTGTAACTCACAAAGCCCCTCACTGTATATATATGTGAGAGAGTCCCATCGGGAGAGATACAGACGAGTTTTATTGTTGAACAAAACTTGTGATTGTTTGAATAAATACATTGTCTGTGATGAGAGTTGAGGATGGTTTATGAAGCGTTGGTGATTGGGAGCAGGATCGCTGAGGTGATACCGAACTCGGAGGCTGGGATTCTATGGTTTAACTTTGTAGTTATTTGTGACAGTAGTGGTACATATTGATCCCCAACCTCCAGTATCGACCTTATACATTGCAATGCTTTTTATCGAAAGGATGCATTTCTCTCAGGCTTATATGTACATGTGCTCAGGTATACGGGCTAAGAAATGAATTAACAGTTGAAGACCTTTTGCAGTGATATTAAAAAAGCTTTTTAAGGAAAGAAAGTGGATAAGAGGTGATTCATGCATCAATTTAAAAGTGAAATTAGCTGGAAAATGGAACTGGCTAGTCAGGGACCAGCATATATACTGCAGTGAATTGGAAGGATTTTGTTGTATAACTCGCCGAGCAGACGGCCCGTAAGGACAGCTTAATGAGAATGGAAATGAATATACATCATCTTTATTGACAGCCAAAGCAAGGGGAGATCAGTAGCCCTTCCCTCAGCATCACTCGACTGTATGAATTTTTAAAATATTCCGATAAGTGAGTGTCAGTGTCAATAGTTGGTCGCTGCAGATTGGGAAAGAGACTCCAAACATCCTTTAGCTAGTCCGGGCGTTTATGTAATACACAGTGCGCTTCGAATTCACTGGCATTGATGCTGGGACCGTTCCAGGAAAAACGCTTCATATTGTCTATGGATTTTTCAAGTGGCTATTGAATTTTACTAATTTCCATTATCTCTCGGAGCATTGCTGACTGCTGTGGTGTACAATCTGACTGTCAAGTTCTGCATCACTGATTTTAATGGAATTTACTCAACTGTGATCCGTTATGAATATTCATTTTGTGCAGATACAATTGTATCAATAGCTAGAGGGATGTTTATCATTCGTACAATTGGCTACAAGTACTTGTGTTTTCCATTCCAATGAACGGTTATAGTGATGTAAACATATTTATGTAAGTGCGGAGTCCTGACATTTTTATCCGCAGTTAATGTCATTTATTGCGTTGGTGTTGCAATGGATTAGCTAATGTACATGCATCCTGCTTTTTTGTGAGGACAAAATACAATTCAAGGTGTGTGTAAATGCTTACCTGTACATGTTTCTCATGCACAGGTATGCACATGCATCATTGGATGCACAGGTGTGCAAATTACTGGAATCAATGGACAAACAGGTGTGCATATATACAGGTATCGATAGACACTGCACTTCAGCGATAAACATGTGACACATGCACTTAAACTGTCTGGATCTCGGTGAATTGTAGCGTGTGGCTTATCCATTCGCCCGTATCCCTGACAAAAAACTTGGTATTTATTATTTTATAACGAAGGATTAATGATGATGCTGGTAGCGAAAGTTCGTGCAGTATTTATCTGGAGCTATATCAGACTATAGAGCAATGAAAATATCTGACCAAGAAATTGTCTAAAGAACAGGTGGGCTTGAAGTTATTGGCTGTTGTGTCTGGCATTTGTGCTTACCTGTAGGCATTGACTTACATGTGCTTGTTAGGGCTCAATTTTCTATGTGCAGGATGCTCAGGAATAGTCAAGATTAAACATAAAAGAACTTAACAAGTGGAGATTTTAAAACGAAATTTTTGAGGGAGGTACTACTGTATTGACAACAAAAGAGACTTGAAATAACCAATATGTCATGTTTTAAGATAGACAGTGCTCATCGGGAAAGTTTGCACAACTCCTGGGAATTCAGCAAATGCTCACAGAGAGCTTGTTTAAGTTGAAGGACTATGCAGCATTCCTTTGGAGATGTCAAGTCCTTATACAAGCATGTAGGGATTATTTAGTGTATAAGAATTGCGTAAACCTGAAGAACTTTCAGATCCAAGATGGAGGATTTCAGTCAGAAAGCAATTAGAACAGTTATGTTTATTGATCACTCGTGGAGAAATGCTTTATTGAAATGATAAGCATCTAAATCTTGCAGAGCATATTTTGAATGAATTTATTCTTGATATTCTTAAGAGATGCTGAAGTAATAATTATTCTGAAGATTTGTAAGTCAGACTTGTCTAATCACATGATATGACGACTTGAAATGTGTGTCAATTGACCAATATATTCACCTGTTGAGCACAGTAGCTTTTTTCCTTGGGTCGTTTAAAGGAAAAGAAAAGATTAATTATTCCAGGGTAACGAGGCAAAATCTGCATCACTGATACAGCTACAGAAATTGATCTGACTTGCAGCCTTCAGACAATGTATATACCTGTAACAGGTGAATGTCGGGATTCATTTACAGGTACGCTAATGACTTTAGATACCATCTCAGCCTCCGAAGCAGCAGACTACAGGTGTGTTACATGTATGTGAATGCTTAAGCAGTTTGAGGTGAAGGTTAGTTCTGTTGTGTGAATTCCAAGACCTCCTTGAGATGTTCTAAGATTCCAACACTCCGGTGACACATGTACATTAATTTTCTATTATAATGTTGGTAAAAACACGCAGGAACAAATATTTAACATTCTGCTAAACTGCCTGTTTTTGCTAGAAATCAGAAAAACGTGGATCTGATGTACAAACTTGACTACAGCTTCCTCTACCAGCAAACCAAATGGCTGCTTCAAAGTGAATCTTGGATTTTATATCGCTCGGATCATTTAAGATCACCGGAGATGCTTGTGTTTGTTCAGTCGTAAAGAATTTGTGTACAGTGATCGTTTTTCATATCATTTCGTGATTATCAGAGATAAATTGAGTTGATAAGCAGTGTGGTTATTGTCCCATGAACACCACAACAATGTCGTTGGACCGGGTGACTATAGCTTAAGGAAACAGCTTCATCATTACAGCTAGGTTACGAAGAAAATGTCAATATGATCATTATAAAGGTGATGGATATTTTTGCTCAATAGGTTTTTTTTTTTGGAAAAAAAAAGCTTTTTAACTGAAAATCTGATAAACCAATTTTAGAATATCAAAGGAAATATGAGAAATGAGGATAAAATGAAATAATAAATATTCAATTCATTAGAACTTTTACAATTCTCCAAATATAGATTCAAATTAATGTTCTTTGAAACTGAGATTAGTAAGTTGTGATGACGAAGAAAATAATATCTGTTGGAAAGTGGTAACATTATACCACTGTCAAAAATACAATAATGAAATGATGTTTTGGGTGTATCAGATATCTTTAGGGTGTTCTGATACATGAAACCTTGAAGTTAAAGAAATGTGACGTTTTGTCAGGACGTCTTTAAGTCTCACTTTTGTAGAGTCTTATATTCAGTAATTGTGATTTTGACTAAAAAAATGTCTAAAATCTCTGGTTTCAAATAAGGAATCAAATTTCTGAATTCACAAAAAAAAAAAAAAAATAAAAATCATCTGATAGTGATGATACCAAAACTAGTAGTTGAAATGTAGTAACAAGAACATTGATCACACAGATAAGTTGACATTTTTATATAAAAAAAAATCTTTTTTTATTTGAACCAAAAAAACCCCACATCAACTGTTTAAATTCCTGTCATTGTCTTGCTGAATCTGGAATCTCCACATGCTTTGGACAAAAATACCAATTTTAGCAGGGAAATTGGGAAAAGACGTTACAATATTTAACACTTTGTCTCAGCTGGCTCTGAGTTGATAATGCAGTTGTGTAATTTGGAAGAGGAGAAAATGAATTGAGTGTTGGAAGCTAGTTATCAAACTAAAGAGTTAGCGGTCATGCAAGTTAAACCAATAGGAGGTCTAGATTAGAATTGAACGTCTAGAATCACTCTCCGGTTAATCGTCGATAAATTCTGTAAACAGAGAAGACGTCGATGTTATATATCATTATACGTTATGGTCTGGCTATACATAACGTAATTAAGGATTCGTTCGTCAACATTTTCCAAGACAAATAACAACTATACTAATCGGCAAGGGAATCATTCATGAAATGGATTTAACGTAATTTCTTCCAAGTGTGACTTACAATTTTGATGAGGCAGCAGTTTTATCTTAAAGCAAGAACAAATAGAGCTTCACAATTTTACGGAAAATATTTGTGTTTCATGACAGTACAAAGTTCTTTAGCAATTCAGCAAACAAATCAAAAGACAGCTGACTAACTTGAAATTCACTGCAAATCTACGTTAAAAAATTGAAAAGAGATGTTTTATGAAAAGGACCTTGAAAGATTGTTGTGATAAGAAATTAAAAAAATAATGATTTATTAAAAAGGCCTTAGAAAGAAAGCATTGCTTACAGTGAAGATGGAATCATATGAATGATAAGTAGTGTTTTCCTATAGTGTAGCAGTCTCTGGGATTTATAACATTCTGTGAGTGACTAGATGCGAGACAAATTACCGATAGATGAAACACAAACATGTGATGTCGATCCCGATATGAAAATGTCAGCAGTTGTATTATGGTCGTGGATGACTAAACACCGTGACAGCTAGCCTATATCCTCATAACAGTATAATATGACATGGCAACAGTGAATGCAAAAATGAAGAAAGTTTTTAATGCAGTAAGTGGGGTTCGTCCTACGGCCCTGCAGGGGTCACAGGTAGCAAAAATCGAACGGGACATTGACAATTTCCTTGAGAATTTCCGACGTAAGTCGTCAGTGTTGGATGATTATAATTCAACAACCGCAGGTCAAGAAACTCTAGGAGTGGCCCCGTGTATGTATAGCTCATCACAATATTCGGGATCCCAATATTCCACCGATGACACAACAGATGACAGCCCTGATAGGGCATATTATTTGGGGCTCGGAAATGGACCCCCAAGAGCAGGGCACCACAGACAGCTTAGCAACACAACAACAACAAGCGAGTCAGAATGGGGCCCTGATGCCGATGACGATATTGAAATGAAAGAAAGACTTGCTGAACTAAATAAACAAAGGCATGAGGCAGCGTATGCTTTAAAACATGCACAACTTGATGAACCAGGGCAACCCCCTCCGACAGGTAGGTTTGTTACTATTTATAGAATGAGTTAGGTAGTTTTCACCTGTAAGCAATTTACAGGTGTTTAATTTTCCATAATGTAAGGATAGCAATATGTCAGCAATGCTTAACAGAACTTAAAATGTCCTGTTTTAGTTATGGAGAAATCCCACATGGGACTGATACTTTGTAGATACTGATGTTAATTAATTAGCTCGCCTATTCGAAGAATAGGGGGAGCTAAGGTTGTCACCCCGGCGTCGGCGTCAGTGTTGGCGTCCCATTTCACGTTAAAGTTTCTGAGCAAGTTTCTGTTTCGTCATTTGTTTAAGCTTAAGTCATCATAAATGTTTAACTGAATAGGCGAGCTTTGCTGTTCTCCAACAGCTCTTGTTTTTATTAAGTTAGTGGTCTAATTTTCTCCAGGTGCAAACTTTTGTATCATGCTTGGACACTATACCATTTGACAGCTACAGAGCCTTGGAATGTTTGTTAAACTGTGCATTTTAATCATTTTCTGTGAACAAACCCGTTCAGGGCTTTTGAAAACCTAGGTTAAAGGTTTGCAGCTCATTATCTAGAATTTGCTAAAATCAAATTATTGAGATTGCTTTTGGAAATTGCTACTTAAAGTTTTTGATCTTTTGATTGTCTCCCGTTCTGTGGCTGCACTAGTGTTTTCTGAGTTAACTCAAACAACCCTGAAGTTCAGATAATGGACTGGTCTAGTCTTTGATTGAGAAGATCCTAAATGTGTTTCCAGGGGTGAATGAATTAATTAGCAATCTGATGGTTTAATCGTTGGAAGAACCACCGCCAGTGTTTCATGTGAATGTCTCAAGAGATTAAGAAAAACATGTATTTCATATCAAATTCTTAAGGGCCATATTTAAATGAAAAACAATACTTGCTTTGTCAGGGATTACTCGAGTACACTCTGAGATCAATGGTAATGTTATGCACCATAGCAACGGGAGTTTCTAAAAGGGCAATTCGTTTCTATATTGACAAAGATTATAGAGACTACACAATGTTGTGGGCCAGATGACACTTTGAGTATTTTTCTGTTTGTAGTTTCAACCATGAAATTATTGGATTGCAAAATCAGGAAATTGTTGGTGTTACATTATTATTACACATGGTCTCCAGATCCTAAGTTGTTGATCAGACTTTCTCAAGTTCTTTGCTAGATTATCTCCCCCTAGTTTGAAACTTAGAAACAGACATGTATAACATAAGTACAGACAAAAATAATAAAGCCAAATCCTTTTAGTGATTTTTCCAATATTCTAGAGACTGATGGCTAGTCTATATTATCATATGAGGAAATATTTTTGGTGACTTGAGCAATATATGAGGATTTATCATTCAAATGTTATTTGCATTCGGGGAGGGGGTAGCGAGACACAGATTATCATAAAATGTTAACCGAATGCATTTCTCTTCCTTGAATTATATCCTGCATGCGCATGTCCATGACATGAGGTTATTATCTATGTCTTGCAGACGTTCCTTAAGTTTTTGGTACATGACATGGATAGCCCATTAATTGATGAATGCATGCATCTAAATGTTATATGCATGCAGCTTTCAGATCTGATTTGAATACAAATACCTATAGATACAAGTCCCCTGTTTTAGTCATGCAGTGTTACTAAAATAGATCAAGGTCATAATTGCAATTAAATTACATATAGCTTAATTACAGCAAGTGGCAGCTAGGGGACATAAACTGTTTCAGCAAAAATGCTTCTTATACAGCAATTGAATTGGTACCATTCCTTGCAATTGAGACTTATTGCTATCAATCTGATTTAAAGTAACTCAATGCCATCAAAAAGCAAATCTTTATTTTCATCAATTCTTGCAATTCATTCTGAGACCAACTTTAATTTTTTCATATGTGATTTACTTTCGCAAACTTCCCAAAAAAGTCATGAAATCTAATTTCTGCAAATTGATATCTATATACACTATATGTATTTATATGGAAAGAAACTTCCATTCAATTTTAAAGTTTGCACAGAAATGTGAATTTTCGCAAGCTTTAAAAAAAATGAAAATTGTGAATTTTAATTACCATAAAAGTTGGACTACGGTATTCATCGTAGTCCAGCTACGTATCGAGTCCTATGTTAAAGAAGTCCTGTTTTAGGGACTATAAACACTTAACACAGCTGGCTGATGACGACGGTTTGTCACATCTGTCCTATTTTTATTTACATACATATGATCGATCCATCTTACATGACTCATAATCTACAATATATGTATCTATATAGTATAAGTTATACACTATACACACTGGATGTTTAAATGCCAGATAATGGTTAATATATTATGTAATTGGACACTATATATATAGATATTTATAGTGATTAATAAGCAAATCAACACCAAACTATATACTTAAATGGATCATGTGGTACTCTGATATTTGGCCATACTTGATAAACATGCTCGTAATACTACGTACATATAAATAAGCTTTCAAGATCTATGAATATACTGAAAAATTGTGAATGGTGAATTGCTTAATTAATAGCTGTTTTCCATCTTTAGACCCAGTACATCACAATTGTAAAGATGATGCCACTTTGTCTGTCTGTCAAGGATTAGAAGTTTAAGAGAGTTTGAAAACTTGTGTTATAGATTTCTGTGAATTAAAAAATAATCAGTGACATCCTCCGTATGCTTGGATATTGATGTTGTACATAAGAGTTTTTAAGTTCTGTTATTTAAATTCATAGGATACATAAGTTTTACATGCATGGTCAGAGGACTGTTTGTCAATATACCGATGATGGTGAGTCATAGGCCTAAATATAGAGCCCTCAGCCTCTGGACCACATCAAAAATCAATAGCAACATATACATGCAACATATAGATGTGAAAAGTTAGTCGTGGATCATCAGTTTGACAGCTATAGCTATAACATAGAAAACAGTAAATAAACAAATCACACTATAGACTGATTGGTATTCTACCGGAAATTATTGTCGGACAAACACTAGACTGGCCACCAGACCCTAAGTTGTTGATAAGGCTTTCTCAGCAGAGTTCTTTACTAGATTATCTCCCCCTAGTTTAAAACTTAGAATCAGGCATGTAGTAGAGACAGAAATAATCAAGCCAAATTTTAGTGCTTTTTTTAATATTCTAGAGACTGGTTGCCAGTCTAGACAAACACATAAAACTAAGAAGAAATAATTAGAAATACATGATAGAGGTTGTAATTATGAAGACTTTGAAGATACCTACTGAGTATTAGAAATATTTTAAAACCTCAACCATCAAATGAAGGTATACAGAGGTGGGGGAGAATATATTACCTATGGTATGCTCATCTCGGTCACATTTTGTCTGACTCGTCTTATCAAAACAAAGATTACAGACACTTCAGCAGCTAGATGTGACCATGTAAATGTAAATACAATTAGAATTTGTCTGAGCTTATAAGTACAGTCGATCTGTATAACTAGTAATTAATGACCATTTCTCTTAAGCAACTTTCTGGTCTAAGCGACCACTTAACTTCCTCCGCAGCACATTTTGACTATATATTTCAACTCTATTAAACGATTCCCGGTCTTTTTGCGACAAGTGACCATATGCATGTAAATCAAAATCCTTCCCATGGTACCACTAAAAGAGTAAAAAAATATTTTTGAAAGAAAAATTATAGCTATTATATATATTAATAATCCAACATTGAATATAAGTCAGTAATTAAACATTAAAAGTGGAAGTGAAATTCTCTAAATTATTTGTGTTCATGTGCAAATTTTATAATTGATATTTATATCCAAATTGCATTTTGGTTATCAAATGTTGATGTGAATATAAAGATGGCTTTCGAGGTTGTACCTATAAAATTATGAATTATATATAAATGTATACTTATTCTTGACATATTGCACATTTAAGTCTTAGTACTTTTCTGTTGCAGAATATCTTGACAGAGAATTTATATATGAAACAGCTAGTGGCGCCATCTATGGTCGATAAAGGAGGTCTAGTTACAGATCTGAATCATCATCATTCTTGGTTTTTATGTCTGATTATATAATCATGGTTGTAAACCAAACATTGATGTGACTTTGACTATGGTGTTTTGTTTTTACCCGAAGGCTTTCAATGATATATTGTTTTTTCTCAGACTTCAGATATGGCGTCAACTGTTGTAAAACTACATATTTGTGGAATTGCAGTCACATGGTGTTAGGATGTTCCCATGATAGAGTATTTATCTTTTGTTTATAGACAGAAGGTTAAATCAATGTCAGAGCAATAATGTAAAAGACCATAATCTGTATATTAGCTGGCAGTTTTATGTTGAAATTCTTCAAAACTAACAGTAAATCTTGTCAGCCATGATGATCTCATGCACCTGAGGCTTTATAAACAAGTGATTTAACCTGAGTGCACATTTTTATTGAAATAATGACCTTTAGTTTTAAACTGAAAGGACAAACCCAAAGTGTAGGCAAATAAAACCAAATTGAGAAGAAGTTGTTTAAAGATTTTAGCCTTTTTGACCCCTGTGACCTTGAATAGGTCAAGGTAATTTATTTTAACAAACCTGTTAGCCCTTCATCCCAGCATGCTACAGGCCAAATATCAGTGCTCTGGGCCTTTCGGTTATTGAGAAGAATTCAGTTTTGAGGATTTTGGTGCAACATCAGCCTAAACCTGATATTTCTCTCTAACTCGATCCAGATGAACCCTAATTTTCTCAATATCTTATTCTTTCTTTTCAACACACCACAATCCTCCCCTTAATACTTTAGTATAATATTCTCCTGATCTTACCACTAACCCTTCACCTCTGGGTTTTGAGTTTGAATCCCATGATAATGTGGGACAGTTACCTTAGATATATACTGACTGTAAATGGATGGTTTATGCACTCTGTACTCTGGCTCCAACTCCCTAAACCTGCCATATCTGTATATACTATATAGTCCTGGATGTTCAATGGATGTAAAAAAAAAAATGTACCCAACAAAGTAACAAAAAAGTTTTACTTTTAAACATTTTTCAGTTTAACAATCAAATCCCAATGCCCTATTTGTAATTGCCCATACATAATCATTAGTAATATTTTCGCTGGGTTGATAATTTTTTCGTTAATTTTTTGTTTGCAGGTCATTACAGTATGATGGCAAAAATTTGATCCACAAAATATTGGGAGATGGTTGAATATTTATATCCTTAAAAACCAGACCATGAAAATTCTAAGTTACTAAAATCTAATTTCATCCTTTTTAGTTCATTAAATCACAAAAATTTAATTAAATTTTATTTTTTCATTGATTACAAAAAAAGTTGTACAACTTATACAGATCATTTTCGATGGACTGGATGAAAGCATGCGAAGGCCTGGTCTTAAAGTGGGAAGGAAACCGGAATCTTAATTTTGTTGTTTTTCGGCAAACAAATACACTTGAATAAAAAACATTCTTATACAAATATTGATCTGTTTTCAGGTGGATACGGTGATTTATCAACATGGGGAAGTGATATAACCCGAGGCTGAAGGTAATATCACTTTCGAAGAGTTGATAAATCCCCGTATCCACCTGAAAACAGGTCAATATCTGTTTTATTATATAAGGTATTTACATAATGTAAACCATTTGACTACATGTATATGTACATGTACTTCCCCTTCATGATAGTGAGCAATCCCTCTCCCCGATACTCCTTATATAGTCCTGTTGAATAATTTCGAAAAAAAAATCTGACAAAACAAATATTGGCAGGGTCACATTGATTCCAGTAAACCTGCTGCTCCCCGACACATCTCCCTGAATGATGACGTCACAAAATAGATATTTGCATGACGTCACAGAAATTCCCTTTTTACACTATATTTGGGTACGACCTGGACCCATTGGTATCTTATTTCAACCCGTGAAGTGATTGTGACGTCATTTTACATAACGTCACAATGCAAGATTTTTATATTCGGGTACGACCTAGGGGTTTCAGAATCTTATATCAACCTTGGATGATGTGTCAATGCATAGTTTGGAATTTTCTGGTGGATATCATGTTGTATTGTGGCGGGAAAGTGTAGTTTCAGCCAATAAGGAGCAAGCAAAACACACAGCCATATAATAAAATGCTTCATATACTCCCAATATGGCTGACTGTGCAGTCTCCATAGCTATTATTCTCCTTTTACCAGGAGTAAAATTTG
This sequence comes from Argopecten irradians, assembly GCF_041381155.1. Classification (NCBI taxonomy): domain Eukaryota; kingdom Metazoa; phylum Mollusca; class Bivalvia; order Pectinida; family Pectinidae; genus Argopecten; species Argopecten irradians. The sequence goes on from NC_091147.1 coordinate 26,314,351, forward strand.
TCACATCTGCACAATAGGACAAAATACCCGGTAGGTTGTTTTGTCTGGAGAATGTTGACAGACATTGTTTGTCAGGTTCCATTATAAACGTGGGCTGTTTTATCAGATCCCATTGGTGTGTGGGCTGGATGTCAATGTATTACCTCATATACCCCCGAAAATTCATAATGGACTGGTCTAATAATTGATTTAGAAGAGTCTAAATCTGCCTTCAAGGGTGAATCTGGTAAGGTTTGTAAGGTAGAGAGCTCCATAGGACTGACTGTGGATAATGACTCCCATGGGATCTAGATTATGTCTGCTTCCTCCATCTCGTCATCTATCAGAATCTATTGGTATTTGTTAGGGCAAGTGTTTCTATAAGATAAGATTGATTACATATGGCCTCCATTATAAGTTTGTTTCCAAGCTGCATTTTTTTATCCTTGGTATTGATCCCCCCTCCTTCCAACTCGAATGTTTTACATGCACCTGAAATAACAGAGCTTGATAATTACTGTGATAATTATAATTTAAGGGACAATTCAGTCTAAGAGAACATTAAAATATGTGCATATATCGGAAAAAACCCAGATCTAATGGTTTTACTGTTACATGCCAGAAAAGCCCATGGTGGTGAAATACGCTTGAAATGTTCAAACTCGCTCGCTGTCTGCCATTACACATTGTGGTCGATCATCTTGTATGCCGAACCCTATCCCTTGCTCGTAGAGTAATGCAACTTTTGTCTAGAACTGATCAAATCGCTCTGACAGTAATGTGTTTACCTTATTAGGTAAATTTTCTTGCCTCAAAATCATTTTATCACCTCCTCAGTGGTTATGTAGTTCATTTGTTTAATGTGCGTGACTTTGGCTCGGGTATGGGTACAGCGCACATATTGTATCTGCTTAATCGTATTGATCAACAATTTGTAATTACAGCGGTATCAATTAAAATACTAAACATTGACATGGAATTTGTCAATATTTTATGTTATATGTTTCATAAGAAATGTAGAACAATACGTTTATGCCATAGTTTGCTTCTTGGTTATGTAAAAGAATTAACTTGAGTGAATTGTCTCTTTAAGTAGCTTAATTTTGCATTATCACATACCTATGGACATTTTCATGTCAATTTATTTTTGCGTTTTAGGCCTCTATGGTTTCACTTTTGGGCCACAACTAAAATTCATTTTCGCGATTGTATGGGAAAATACAGTATATTTCTCCTTTGTAATGGAAATCCTTCAATTTATATTAAAAACGAACTTTCCAAAAAATCACATTGTTTCAAAAACACGCTATGCATATTTTTCATGATCATGCAGTTTTGATCAACACATTGTTAAAATGTAATGATCTACGGTAGGTATATATATAGTAAGACAAAATTATTATGACAAATTATAATGTTTATATTGAAATTGATGAAGAATTAGAGGGTGAGTGTTTTGACTTCAAGTTAATGTGTTCTTAAATTAAAAGATGAAAATCTTAGATGTCAGTGTTGCATGTCTAGACACATTGGATGAACGTAACTCTAAGTAAATGAGTGACAATCGACCCAACTTTCAGACACGTATATAGTAATAGGTGCAGAAAGTTTTTTTTTTTAAATGCTTTGAAAGAAAATGAATGCCTTTAGGGAAATGAACTTTTAACTCATAAAATGGGATGGTTTTCCAGACGGTTTTTGCTGTTGGCCTCAGAGTTGCATGTTCTCAGGGTTACATATTAGATATAGACGAATGTTTTAAATGAAAAAAACAAATTTCACAGTGCATGTGTTAAGAGATTCAGATTGTGAAAGCTTTTTACAGTCTTGGTATTCCATGCCATATGGGCATAAAGCATCTATAACAGGTGTTAATGGTAGAGATGTAGATGGTATATAGATTGTAAGCTGAAGGTAATACAGGGCCCATGGATATGTACCAGGGATATATACAATGATCCCCTGATAAACAGGACGCCAATAGTCCGGAAAACTGCAGTCCAGACGGAAATGTTAGGGACCAGATTAATGTGAAAGCTTATTGGGTCACATGAGACGAAGTCTCAAGTGACCTTTTTGATCGCTTTTAGTACGTCGTCCGTCGTATATGTCCGTAAACAATTAACACACATTTTCGACTTCTTCCCCAAAACTGCTCAAGCAATTTCAATGAAATTTTGCACAAACCTTCTAAGGCATAAGGCCAATCAAAATTGTAAATTATTTGGTCCACACCCCCGAGAGGGATGTGGGTCAGGGGCCAAAAGTGATAAAATTGACTAAAATTTCAAAAATCTTCTTCTATACTCACAGATATACGTGGTAGAATCAAATACACTTCATAGATAGAAAGGTCATAAGGTCCTTTACAAAAAATTTGAATTTTATGACTCTGGGGTCTCTAGTTTCTCAGAATTATAAGTATGAGATGACCATTGTATCCTATGTACAAATTTTCCATGACTGAACCCAGGGGCCTTAGGGGTGGAGTCAAAAGGGGTCAAATAGGCTAAAACTTCAAAAATCTTCTTCTAAAATTCTTGAAATAGAAGAATCAAATGGTTTTCAAAGATGGAAGCTCTTATAAGGTCCTTTAAAAAAATTGTGAATTATATGACCCTGGGGTATCATATTACCCCCTGGAGAGGGGGTCATGTTATCTTTAGTTTGTAGGAAAAACACATTTATGAACATTATTTGCTCAATTTTCATAGAAAGTGAGCCAAAATTGATTAGAATTATTAGCCTGAGATATAACATTTTAACATCCATATCTGTCCTCACTGACGCCCTGAGGCACCAAAGGGGCAGAACCAAACGGGGTCAAAATGATTAAATTTTCAAAAAATCTTCTTCAGAGTTCACAGGTTTGATGAAAGCAAATACTCTTCATAGATTAAAAAGTCAAATTTATAAAATCACTGACTGACTTCAGGGGACAGTATATAGTGTTTATATGTCTATGTTTCATTTTATATCCGAACTCAGGTGACCGTTAAGACCCATATGGGCCTCTTGTATTAATACTGGGGTTTCAAAAACGACGTGGGTAAAGTACTATTTACCGTCGATTAGTCCCACCTTCGGGTGGTAGTCAGATTACAATTGTGATATAGACGGTTTAATGTAGGATTGAAAGTGTCTGGATTATCAAGGGTTTACGTTACTGTAAAACCTGTTTATCTCGATCTGGAGATGACCTGGTTAATAGTTGGAGGGATACAGCTAGGGTATTTCAGTAATATTGACGATTAAGAGTTCGAATTGAAGGGGTTATACTAGTACTGTATTAAAGTTATTTGCATAAATATACTCCAAGTTACTTCATTATCTATAGTTCAAGGTCATTTTAATATGACCAGGATGCAATTCTTCTCTGAGGAAATTAAGTTCAAGGTCATGTTGCAATACCAGGAAAGAAAGTTCAAGATCATTCTACATGACTTAAAAACATAATTCCGGTGGTACCCGGGTATTATTCCACAAGGCAGCAAAGTTCAAGGTCATATATATTTTTTTTGTACCACAGGAAATAAAGCTATTTATAATGGTCAATACAATGTCACAAAACAGAGGTCAGTGGCCTAAGTATTGAAATATCGACAGCTGAGATTTATCAATTGGGTCAAAGAAGTCATTGGGGAGAAATTTATGAGTTCTTGCAAACCCAAATGAGAATTGCCACTTACAGCATAAAGGATGGTCACATCTGCTACATTGCTGTTTTATTTGAGCTCACTGTGTTTTGTATCGGCTTTTGTTTTTCAAATCTCAGTCATTAGTTTCCCGTTCAATGTCACGCTGACACTGGTATTGTAAATAATGGATGATTTATTTTCTGAGAGAAAGCATTTCTTCCTTGTTACTGACAGTACGATTTATTTGAAACTGAACGTAATTCTGTCATTGTGTCGAAGGAAGCTGTTACACATAATTACACCCATGAGAAATATCAATGATGTAAGTTTTGGTCAGTAGAAGAGTACAGGGATTACTCAGCATATTTACGGCACTATTATGGCTTTGGCGACGCCTATCCTCCCGAGTGTCAATGATAGACTGCATTTTTCATGAGAAATTACTGGATGTATTAGCTATGGAATTGCAATGACTCAAGAGTCAGAAAGACAATGATTATAGCCTCAAGAGTCTGTAAGACTATGATTCCAGACTGCAGTCATACGTATAGAGGCTTTGTTTACAAGAACAATAATGACTTTTATCTAAAATCGTTGATTGAATATGGCCATTTGTATTTGTTATTTTATGCACAGATAAAGGATGTGTTATTGATTGTGCTTATCATGCAGTATCTCTTTCTTGTAATGAATAAGAATCCCATGAATATTTAAAATGCATAGTTATTCATGGACACTTCCTTAAAATCAATAATAGATAACACACAAGCTATTTGAATTTAAATTGGAAAAAAACCCAACATGAAATCAAATGAATAAATAAAAGCCAAAAAAGGGGAAAATGTTGGAGAAGGATGAGTTTGACATAATGATCAGATTAAAATTATATATCATATTTTTTTCTGTAAAGGTTTGTCTATAATCCATCGGTCTCGGCGATAACTTTTACAGGTATCCTTTGATGCGCATGTCTTTAACTTATTCTTCACCCCTGAAATTCCATAATAGACTGTTTCTGATTTAGAATAAGAAGAGTTCATATGTGTCTTTAGGGTATCAATATGTTAAACTTCCTATATTGGCAAGTGTCAGACATTTAAGTGAAGCACTATAGTGCAGTATGGAGCATGTGTCACAATTACCAACTTATGTCTTTTACCTACATCTTGAGCTTTGACCTCCATTTTAAAAACAAGTTGTCCAGACTAACTAGATCTAGCTCCTCTTATTGTAAGGCGTTACAACATACTTCATAATCATATATATAATACTTGATGCATCATTGTAGCTCGGTGAAGTGGTTTTATGCACATGATCAATATGTCACATATACATTTCAACATCAGGTCACTGTGACCTACATTTTGATCTTTGACCTAAATTAATTACTATTATAATTACCAACCATTGCTAGAAGTTTGTAAGATAAAAAAAAAAAAGAAAAAAAGAAAAATTTTGGATTTTTTAAAAATGATGAAAGAGAAATCAGTTGATGATATTAATAGCCAGGGGATCATGAATGGAAAGTTTCAATTTCTAAATTTACTTCTGAGTTCATAGTTTAAACTCTGACTGTGTATGTATTGACCTAATAACCCAGCAAAGCAAGTCCATTATTATAGTCCGAAATTCAATGAATATTGTTAAATTGATAAGCATAGTCAACTTGATCTACAGGATCCGTAGATACCATATACATACATTGTCAGGTATTTAAAGCCTACAATACATTTATATTAGTGGTCTAGTCTGATGTTGTGTCACCCATAAATATAGTCATGAGATATAAATTCACTATTTCCATTATTCAAAAGCATGAACTTCATAGGATATTTAATTAGTACCTATACTGGTATATGTATACATTGGATGAAATTTCCATGGGTGTATATTTAGAAACGGGGTAGACGTCACGAAATTTAAGTCAGCTGTGATGACTTTAATCATATGACATTTACATATGAGTAAATATAGCTTGTGATTTTACAGGTTCACATATCCATATACCATCACATTTATGATGGTTTGATGTGTATTGGTGAGGAGTTTATAAGTTTCAAGTTCAAGCATATTGGTGACAGAGATTTATTTATAGGTTGTACGTTTCAAAAGTTGTGTACATATCTTGGTATGCAGATTTAAATGACGTGAAGTATATTAAATGGAAGGTCGGTTGACGACATTTGACACACTCGAGGATATAATTTAGTCCAGGATGTTTTAGTTTGGAGAGAAATCAACTCAAAGCTCACCATGTTAAGTGAAGATTATAAAGGTAGGTTTTAAAATCTTAATAAATTAATGTCGGTCTGGTCAAGATGTGTACAGGTAAAGGTAATAAATGTATACCTGCATATATATGCCTCAGGAATATTCTGGTTTAAAGTTGTGGTGAAGTTTTTAAGGGGTAACCTGTTGAAATTGAATTTTATTACTCCTGTATATGTGTATCCTACCCATTACTTACTATACCCTGAATGTGTGAATTTTACAACATACATATGTTGTACCTAAAAATATGTACAAATTAAACCATACCTTAGCTAAATACACCTGTATACATACTGTATTTCTACCTGTATACTTCCTGCTACAGGTACATACAATGCAGAGACACGTTTTAATTTCAGCCAGGTGGGAATTGTTTGCATTTTAGAATATGTCACATACTATCTTAGATTGACACTTTATATTCCATGGACAAGAATTTTGTTAGGTGATGCAGGAACTTAAAATTGTGGTTCAGTAAGAAGTAAATTGATTGCTAATTAATATGAACATGAATTAAATTTTGGTTATGTTTTAAATCATTGATGATTCTTATAGATCTCACAGAGCTATAGGTGTTTTGCTCCAATTTCTTGAAACAATTTTTTTTCTCCAGAAATCAGGGCTATGCAGACATTTGTACCAAATCTTTACATAGTAAATAATTTACATTACATGATAAAACCATGTACAGGTAGAAGGTTTCTATCATCCTAATTGGCATTTATTGTTGGTATCATCCTAAGCTGTCCTTCAGGGAATGCAGTGAGTTATAGTGGTTAAGGTGTCTAAAATTCTACCTGATTCTGAAATCATTGGGCCCCAAATTGTCAAGACAAACTGAAGTTAAAAAATTGGCTTCAGTCAAAGATCTTCATATACATGTAAATTACATAAGAAATAAACTCATTTTTTGAGATTAGTTTATACCTTTGTTTTGAGAAATCAGAGCTAGGATAATAGAGTGCCACTGAGTTTGTGGCCCCTCGGCTGTTGTATCTGTTGGCAAATCAGAACTAGTACATGGTAATCATCATTTTGTGGTGATTATATCCTGGTTGGTTGATAGTCTTTTCATGGTACTCCAGCTTTCCTCCATCAACAAAATATAAAATAAAGCCTTGACCCTGTACATTTTTTAACTTTAAGGAATTTCTTTACTTAAAATTCTCCCTAGGAAAGTATTACAGAAGTTAAGGAAAGCTCTGTAACTGAAAATCAGCTGTTCCTTAAAGTAAAAGGACCCCCCTCCCCTCAGAATCTCTATTCTGCTGCCTGTGTTATAATCCTCCTAGCTTACATGTATGTTAGACTGGCCACCAGTCTCTAGCCACCAGTCTCTAGAATATTAAAAAAATCACTAAATTTGGCTTGATTATTTTTGTCTCTAGCTACTACATGCCTGATTCTAAGTTTTAAACTAGGGGGAGATAATCTAGTAAAGAATTCTGCTGAGAAAGTCTTATCAGCAACTTACGGTCTGGTGGCCAGTCAAACACATTTACTTACCTGTCTGTGTATATATAGCTTTACATAAAATTTGCAAGTCCATTTATATGCAATGTAAATTATTTTACATAGCAGATTTAATTAAGGCTAAAGCTGTGGTATGCACATGTGATTTATGTGTACATACTTACATATATATATATACCGTATATATCAATGATAACTGTCATAATTCACTCCATGAATATGCAGTTTTTGTTGTGTTTTCTCAATATATAAACAAAGCACATCCATGGTCTTTGATGAAGCAGAGCTAAATAAATAATAACAACTAAGTAACTGTATATGTACAAATACCCAATTATCTCCCCAGCCATTTCATACCTGTCATAAGAGACTACCTGCCATTAGAAACCATGTCATTAGAGCCACCTGTCATTAAAGATCACCTGCCATTAGAGACCACCTGCCATTAGATACCAACTGTCAATAGAGACCACCTGTCATTAGAGACCACCTGTCATTAGAGATCACCTGTCATTTGAGACCACCTGCCATTAGATACCAACTGTCATTAGAGACCACCTGTCATTCGAGCCACCTGTCATTAGAGATCACCTGTCATTAGAGATCACCTGTCATTAGAGACCACCTGTCATTAGAGACCACCTGTCATTAGAGACCAACTGCCATTAGAGACCACCTGTCATTAGATACCAACTGCCATTAGAGATCACCTGTCATTAGAGATCACCTATCATTAGAGATCACCTGTCATTAGAGACCACCTGTCATTAGAGACCACCTGTCATTAGAGACCACCTGTCATTAGAGACCACCTGTCATTAGAGACCACCTGTCATTAGAGACCACCTGTCATTAGAGACCACCTGTCATTAGAAATCACCTGTCATTAGAGACCACCTGTCATTAGAGACCACCTGTCATTAGAGACCACCTGTCATTAGAGACAACCTGTCATTAGAGACCACTTGTCATTAGATACCAACTGTCATTAGAGACCACCTGCCATTAGATACCAACTGTCATTAGAGACCACCTGTCATTAGAGATCACCTGTCATTAGAGACCACCTGTCATTAGAGACCACCTGTCATTAGATACCAACTGTCATTAGAGACCACCTGTCATTAGAGATAACCTGTCATTAGATACCAACTGTCATTAGAGACCACCTGCCATTAGAGACCACCTGTCATTCGAGCCACCTGTCATTAGAGACCACCTGTCATTAGAGATCACCTGTCATTAGAGACCACCTGTCATTAGAGACCACCTGTCATTAGAGACCACCTGTCATTAGATACCAACTGTCATTAGAGACCACCTGTCATTAGAGATCACCTGTCATTAGAGACCACCTGCCATTAGATATCACCTGTCATTAGAGACCACCTGCCATTAGATACCAACTGTCAGTAGAGACCACCGGTTATTAGAGACCACATGTTATTAGAGACCACCTGTCTATAGAGATAACCTGTCATTAGAGACCACCGGTCATTAGAGACCACCTGTCATTAGAGATCACCTGTTGTTAGAGATCACCTGTCATTAGAGACCATCTACCAGACTACCTGTCATTAGAGACCATTTGCCTGATTAAATTTATCTTATTCATAATCCCAGCATTTTTATATTTCAAAACATGTATGGTCTAGCAGGATTAGAAAAGAGAAAATTGGCCGCTCGTGCAAGTTCCTCATGAATATAAGTTCCTCTTATGTCTGTCTACATCATTGTGAATGTGAAAGTTTCCACACCAAATTGGAGCTCAGTTGGTACTCTATATTGATTGTATATAGTTCAGATTTCCTAGCTGTGGGAGATATATATTTCAAGTACAGATCTAATATTACATAGAAATACAGCAATTTACATAAAGTATTGTCTGCTTAGTTTCTGGAAGCTGCAAAACAAATATCTGGGCACTAATGTCACGTACTCCAATAAACGACCAGGATTGCTGTATTTGATTAAATTAACTCTTCTAACACGCTCTGAATCCGGAATTATCCAATTTGCTCTCGATTGAAGCATAATTATCTTGACCGCATGGTACTGCAGGCTCAGTACAAATATTTCTGATCCAGTTTTATTAGGGTTAGAGCAAAGAAGCATATATATGTATTCAATTTAGCTGTGTTATGCAATGATGTAAGCACCATGTAGAAATATACACATTCCTGTCAAGTACCCACACCAGGAATCCAATCTTGGTCTCCGATGTGGTTTTTATTAGCTTAACGTCCTATTAAGAGCTAGGATTATGTAAGGATATGCCAGTTATGTTGGTCGGGGAAAGATAGAGTAACCGAAGAAAAACCACCAACCAGCAGTTAGTACCTGGCAACTGCCCAACTTGAGATTCAAACTCGCAACCCAGAGGTGGAGGGCTTGTGGCATTTGTTGAGATCTCTTAACCACTCGGCCACCTCGACCCCTAAATGTGATGTGAAAATCTATCGTTGCACAGACTGAGTCAAAGAAGGCAATGATGCTCTGTCAGCTGAATGATTAGAGTCTGTGCACAAGTCACACCAGCTCATTTTACTGAGTAACTTTCAATAGAGTCTGTGCACAAGTCACACCAGCTCATTTTACTGAGTGACTTTCAATAGAGTCTGTGCACAAGTCACACCAGCTCATTTTACTGAGTAACTTTCAATAGAGTCTGTGCACAAGTCACACCAGCTCATTTTACTGAGTGACTTTTAATAGAGTCTGTGCACAAGTCACACCAGCTCATTTTACTGAGTGACTTTTAATAGAGTCTGTGCACAAGTCACACCAGCTCATTTTACTGAGTAACTTTCAATAGAGTCTGTGCACAAGTCACACCAGCTCATTTTACTGAGTGACTTTTAATAGAGTCTGTGCACAAGTCACACCAGCTCATTTTACTGAGTGACTTTTAATAGAGTCTGTGCACAAGTCAAATCAGCTCATTTTACTGAGTGACTTTTAATAGAGTCTGTGCACAAGTCACACCAGCTCATTTTACTGAGTGACTTTTAATAGAGTCTGTGCACAAGTCACACCAGCTCATTTTACTGAGTGACTTTCAATAGAGTCTGTGCACAAGTCACACCAGCTCATTTTACTGAGTGACTTTCAATAGAGTCTGTGCACAAGTCACACCAGCTCATTTTACTGAGTGACTTTTAATAGAGTCTGTGCACAAGTCACACCAGCTCATTTTACTGAGTAACTTTCAATAGAGTCTGTGCACAAGTCACACCAGCTCATTTTACTGAGTGACTTTCAATAGAGTCTGTGCACAAGTCACACCAGCTCATTTTACTGAGTGACTTTTAATAGAGTCTGTGCACAAGTCACACCAGCTCATTTTACTGAGTGACTTTTAATAGAGTCTGTGCACAAGTTCACACCAGCTCATTTTACTGAGTGACTTTTAATAGAGTCTGTGCACAAGTCACACCAGCTCATTTTACTGAGTGACTTTTATAGAGTCTGTGCACAGTAGTCACACCAGCTCATTTTACTGAGTGACTTTCAATAGAGTCTGTGCACAAGTCACACCAGCTCATTTTACTGAGTGACTTTTAATAGAGTCTGTGCACAAGTCACACCAGCTCATTTTACTGAGTAACTTTCAATAGAGTCTGTGCACAAGTCACACCAGCTCATTTTACTGAGTAACTTTCAATAGAGTCTGTGCACAAGTCAAATCAGCTCATTTTACTGAGTGACTTTTAATAGAGTCTGTGCACCAGTAGTCACACCAGCTCATTTTACTGAGTGACTTTTAAAAGAGTCTGTGCACCAGTAGTCACACCAGCTCATTTTACTGAGTAACTTTCAATAGTCTGTGCACAAGTCACACCAGCTCATTTTACTGAGTAACTTTCAATAGAGTCTGTGCACAAGTCACACCAGCTCATTTTACTGAGTAACTTTCAATAGTTACTCCCCCTCTTTTCTGAGATTTTCAAATCGCCTTTCGTCCGTGGTCCGTCCGTCCGTTAACAATTCTTGTTACCTATTTCTCAGAAAGCACTAAAGGGATCTTTTTCAAATTTCATATGTAGGTTCCCCTAGGACCTTAGTTGTGCATATTAGCCAACTTGTTCCCAAAATGCATTATGCACAACGCAGGTCCTACAGGAACCTACAAAAGAAATTTGAGACAGACTGTTAACAAGATGGCTATGGCTTACAGGTAGCCATCTTGGATTTTGATAATTGAAGTTTGTTACTGCGATATATCTCAGAGGGTAAGGAAAGGATCTTTCTCAAATTTCATATGTAGTATGTAGTAAAAATTTGAAAAGCAGAGAAAAGATCCATCTTTCCATTGTCAGACATAGATCATTCTTTGGTGGGCGCCAAGATCCCTCTGGCATCTCTTGTTTAACTCCAAATCTCAATCCAAGATGAGACTGCAATCAATCTACCTTCTATGGGTTACCTGGTTTGGCACCAATGTAAAGAAAAACAGGTATATTTTACACATTCCTGTTGAGTCATGATCTTTTGTCCTAACCAGGAATCAAACTCCTGTCTCCCATGTGTAAAACTGATGGCTATATATACAGACTGAGCAAAAGAAGCAATTGCTCAGTCGTTATGGTAGGCATCCTCTAGAACATGGGACATCACATATTTTTCAATTTCGAAATATTTTATTAACAAAAAGATGTTAGTGTCAATTGGATTAGACATTAGAAGTAGCCTATCTTAGTCTTCTCACGATATTGGCGTGGTGAGGTTTATGAAAATAAGGGGAAGTAACTCCTAGATGAGGAATGACATAATTTTTGATCATATGACATCACATATATTCTAGAGGACGCGTCTTATATTATTATTATGAAATCTATATATCACAGATAATAATCAAAATGGTATTCGCATGTTATGTTCTTTACAGCTAAAAAATTGTAGCGTTTTTGTCCTTATGAAGCTGTAAGTAAAGGCGAAACAAGTTGGTAATAAAAGATGAACGAGTGAGGTCTCCTTTGGCTGTTGTAATGGCACTTACCTATTTTACCTAATATTTCGTTACATATATTTAAAACAGCTTGTACACAATCCTTGAATGTAATATCTATAAACTTTTTTAATCCAACCAGCTGTTGCCATGGTTTTGTAATCTATTCACAAACTCGACACTTTTCTGTCGTCCATCTAAAATCAAACCACCGTGACAAAATCAGATATTTACGTGGTTGGATTGGCACAGATGTTCAGAGTTTCATTTTTCTAGATCACAGTATATCCACTCTTAACGTCATTCCAAACTGACCTTAATGATGTGTTGGACAGGATTTTAGTCAAAAGAGAAATTATCAAAATGATTCGTTGAATCTGAAACTGTTGGATTTATTGTGCTTTATTTCTTGATGGATGAAATTGATAAGGGATTGATTTTCGCCCTGTATGGAAATTAATAGCTGTAGCAATTATGAGTACAGTATATATAGAGAGAGAGACTGTCCAGTCAGCATTGAATTGATTCATCAAAATAGGTGTCACATGCAAAGTTTTATGTTTGGGAACTTAGGATTTCATTCTTTGTGGTTCTTAATTCAGTGACCTTAGGTGATTATGTAAGAATCTAATGGACGAAATAGGCAAACTAGCCTTACTAATCCTACTACTCTTTTAATGGAAAACATGGTATCATGAATATCTTTGGAATTTAATGATCCAAACGTCTGAAAATGCTGAAAAACAATATGGAAGTGTTAAAACATGACAGAAAGTGTGTTCAGAATGCATCCTGATGTGTATGTTAAGTTCTTTCACTACCTGTGTATATGACTGTTTATATAGCCTTCCATTGAAGTTCATATTAGCTAGCCACCAGCCACTACATACTCTGATAGCATACAGGGCCAGATCACTGGCAATTCAATGCAACAAACAATCCCTGGATCAGAAGAATTTAATGTTTAAGAGATCTGCAAATTTCTTTTGGATACTATTGCAATTCAACAACGCATTACGCCTTCATCACCTTCATTTCAATGAGAACTTGATCTTCCTAGCATTATCATTCAAGGGAAATTATACATCACATGATATTGGAAACTACAAAATTCTGTTTTAATGGATGAAATATTAAAGATTCTGTTGAAATACAATGCTTCTGTTCCAAGGAGGAAGCTGAAAATTCACATTTCAGGATCAAAAATCTTTATTAATTATATTTCAGCTGAAAAGAAAAGTCTGTAAAATATAATAAACGTGTGCTATGCATAGCTAGGTGTGATTAGAAAGTGACTTTAAGTGTTAGTAGAGCTGACATTAAGAGTTTGTGCCTTTGATAAAATCCTTAGTTGGGACGTTGGATGAGTACTATAGAGACACTTAGATATGTGCTTGGCTCTTTTACGACAGTTTTGTTTTGAGGAGGTGTCAGGATTCGCTGCGGTCAAAGTTAAACTTTTTGGACAAAATGACCACTCAAGTAAGTTTTTTTTATACATATGACTTAATTTATAAATAATACAAATAACATTGTCTATTTAAAAAAACCTGCCAAGATCTGACAATTTTACAATATTATAAGTCGAGTGGTCTCACACACAGGTCAACTGATTACGCATTGATGTCACTATTTTTCATTGCATTGAAAATGATGGCCATTTGCATTATATAGGAACCTTATAGAAGAAGTACAAATGTAAATGTTATGTAATAAAGCAGAAGGTCTTGTTTTACGGTCAACTTGCAGTCAAACCTGTCTATTAAAGACCCCCCAAGGGGCTGCATGATTAGAAATTGTCAATAAATATACCAGTAAATAAAAAAAAAACACAACTAATAATAAAAATCTCCTGAAGAACAGTAGCAGCTGGGAAAACGTTAGAGATCGATCGCAGATTTGTTTTAGTTTTATTTTTTCTATTTAATTTCCATCACAAGGATATTCAACATTTATTTATTATACATATATATAAGAAATAAAAATAATAACGACTGACTAGGTAGCGCTTTCACCCCATTCAAGGGAGCTCTTCAGATATATATAGCCAAGTGGTCTTTATACAAAGGTCCCATTGCATTAAAAATAGGCATTTGGGATCCTGAAAATGTTGTTATATTAAGCAGGTGGTCTTTATACAGAGATGGTCACAAAGGCAGGTTTAAGAATATAAGCTATATTTCTTGTAATTTGAAAGAAAAATGTTTAACTGGAGTCATTTAAGTCAAGTGGAACGAAAGATGAAAGTAAATGAAGAATGATTGATGAGTTGACGAAGATATGAGTTAGTGGTATAAAGTGATGAGAGGAAATAAAGGAAGTAAGGACTAATGAATATAGGTCAGGTAAAAACAAAACAATAAAACTGAAGTTAGATTGATGCTCTAAGAAACTGAAGAAAAGTAAAAGCTTGATGCATACATCTTCATGTTATGAGGAATTTTGACATTTAATTCCTTCACCCCTTTAGGCATATTTAAACTCTTCTAATTCAAAATTTGGAACAGTTCATTATAAAGTTTCAAGGGGTGAATGAGTTAATACAGGTCTTCTGGGTCTCTTCCTGATTTGTTTCTGATATATAAAAAAGTAGATACCGTATTCGACCCAACAAGCGCCCAGGGCGTATACAAATTGAAAAGAATTAAAAGGTGCTAATAGAATGAAATTGTATAGCAAATCTATACATTTTTGTGTAGTTTTGGTCTTAATTTATGCCTGGGCAATTGAAATCGAGGCCTCAAAAAGGGGAAGGGGCGCTTATAGGGACATGAGCGCTTCTAAGGTTGAATACGGTATGTACAAAAAGCATTGAAAATTTAGAAATTAAAATAAGATGGAAATGAAAGCAATTACATACTATCAAACAAATTTTGTATTAAAAAGTTTAATAACAATGACATAATGGTTGAAGTATATTTTGATGTGTATATGTATAAGTACGGTAATATATTATTATGTTAGATGTGTTTTAGATTTAAGTACTTTTTAGTTTACAGTTGCATATTTATATGTTAATTGTTTAGATAGCACACTGATGGAAATATCAATAATTTACTTTGAAGTTTATCTATTCTAATTATAGATGATTCACTTTAAATTTTAATTGTAGACACAGCTGTAAGTCTGTGTTTTGTAAAACAAGATTTTTGAAATAGCAGAACTAAACATGTATATTATTCAAGAAATTTCACATTTGTAAGATACTGAAAAAATGAATAATGCCAGTTGCTTTATGTCATTCAGAATAACAGCTGTAGCCTAGTAACAAAACACTCAACCATATTAAAAATTGATTTCAAATTAAGGTCAATCAATTTTCATGTGATGTCACATGTCATATAACAATTGAATACTGCATCATGTGATTTATCAAAATAGAGTCATATTTAAAACCTGTCCATAAAGATCACACAATGGAATAAAAGAAAATGCTCCTTATTGCCAAGTGGTTATTTTACTGAGGTCAAATTTTGTTGAATTTTACATTTTTTGGACCCTAATTGTGGTCATTCACTAGGCTGACAAATCCAATCCTTATTTACTAAGTGGAATTTGAGACTCAGGGTCCATCTTAAGACAACAAGATCACTCTATAGCAGTGAACAGGCTTTTATTCATAATGGGGTGCTAGCTATAGAGTGATAATTTCTTAGCTAAATACTTATTGTGTTGCCTGCAACGCAAGGGCGACACTTAGGTATCACTATGTGGCCGTCGGCGTTGGCGTTCGGGAAATGGTTTCCGTGCCATAACTTAAGTATTTATCGTCCGATTTCAACTAAACTTGGTATATTGCTTTATATCAATGAGATCTCGAATGAGTTTGATAATGGTCAAAATCTGTCAATACTTACAAGAGTTACGGGACTTTGAAATCGTCAAAACAGATAAATCCATGGTTTCAGCTCGATAACTTAAATATTTATTGTCCAATTTCAACCAAATCTTATAAACTGCTTTATATATCAATGAGATCTTGGATGAGTTCAATAATGGTCGAGATCCGTCAATATTTGCAAGAGTTACGGGACTTAAAAGTTGTCAAAACAAATAAATCCATGGTTTCTGCTCAATAACTTTAGTATTTATTGTCCGATTTCAACCAAATTGGGTGTATTGCTTTATATCAATGAGATCCTAGATGGGTTCGATACTGGTCAAAATCATTCAATATTTGCAAGAGTTACAGGACTTGATAACTTCACTTAATTATTAACAATATTTTCAACTGTAAATAACTATTTTTTATGATGCTGTGCTGGCAACACATCCACTTCCATGGAATTCTTGTGTTATTAAGTAACAATTAAAATAATGTCAACAATTAATAATGTTGACAATCTAAAATTGTCTAGTAATTAAAAGGTATTTAATCTCTATAAAAATTAAATAGTTTAATTTATGACATTTGTGATATTTTCAGAGTAAAATTTTAAAAAAATGTGATATTTTTAGATTACAATAAAAACAAATTAAAGATTAATAGAGGATTTCTGTGAAGGTGTCTTTGTCTAATTGTAAGGAACTCAGTTCTATTAATTCTAATTAGCACAGTAATTGTGACAAGATCTTAAAAGGCAATGGTGATAATTATATAATTAATGGCTGCTTCAGCAGAAGAATGAATGCGTCTAAAAATATCAGCTGGAAAAAATATGAAATGTCAGTTGGAATTAAAACTAAATGAAATCAACTAGTTAAATAAAATTTTAAGAAAATGTAGAGAAACAATTTCTGATTTTCAAGAATGCTGATGTAATGGCTATATATATATATGGCGCTCTATTATTGAAAAACAATGTATGCATGCACATTCAGGACTAGCGCTGTCAGTTGCCAATATATTGATGCCAATGGCGAATTCGAAATGTATTTTGCAATTTTAAATCTGCATTGCATGGTGACATTTTTCCTGATTATAAAATTCTCCTACAGGCATTTTCAAACAGTCAAATTGGCCAGTCCTAATGGAGCCATACCTATATATAGCTACATAACAGATTTTGATAATTTTTAAAACAGCAGAAAAATGAAATTATTTTTGTCTTATGCTGCTTGTTTATGGCATATTAGTAAAATGACAAACACCAACTGAATGAAAATGGTAATTGTAATTACCATAATATGTTAATTGCAAAAAATAATATGTTATTGGTGTAATGTATTCCTAGAATTTTGTGTGCTTATTTGACTTCTCAGCTAGGTTAATAATATGTATACTTATTCACCCCTGAAGACACATTTGAACCCTTCTAAAACTTTAGCTGGAACAGTTCATTATAGACTGTTAGGGATGAATGAGTTAATTAAATTATTGAAGTTTTCTCCTCAGTTCAAAAATGCATAAATTAAAGATTCATCTACATAGAAAATATGTATATCTGTTTTGTACTATGTAAATTGTATGAAATTTACCACAGTAGGTCATTGGCACATTGAACTAGTGTATATATACATGCCAACATAATTTCATGATATTTACCGTATCCGCGTCAACATAATTTCATGATATTTACCGTATCCGCGTCCCTAGGTCCCTACGGAAGACAAATTGCCCAGATTATATTGACATAATATTACACCACACCGGATATAATGTTCAATCTGTAAAATGGCAGGTTGAAACACAGTGATCTCCCCTGAGTGAGGAGTGTTGTACAATAATGTATGAATAATTAATTACTCCATGTTTTTGTATACTTACAGAATGTGAGGAAACAATGGTGGAGGTCGCCTGTCCCTATAGTGTCCTAGATGTGGCTCAACTGCTGCAGGCCAAGTTTGCCTTCGTGTCTGGTGAGTATAGGGTCGGGTGTAGATGGGTAGCAGGAAAGTTTGGGTATAAGATAGGGCATATAGTAGAGCAATTTATAGGAGGTGTGGATTCATAAGGCAGCACAGCTGGCCATAATTTTGTTATCTTTGATATGATAGATGTTTATATGTAGCAGGGTGCAGGATTTACAATAAATTTAATACCTGCCTCTGCCAGGGATCGAACTCAGGACCTGTAGGTTACTAGTCTGACGCTCAACCGATCGAGCTAAAGAGAAGTTCTTTCTAGCCGAGCGATATATTACGGCTATTATTGACCAGGGTTACATATACGTACAACATCCCATTTTGGGTCACTTTCTGGCGATGTACTCATATTTTCTGTAATCCATTTCTAACTATGTAGATTCTTTATTAGGCCTATTACCAACTACAGAGAATGACTGTGTTTTAAGATAATGTTTTGGGCATCTTTAAGAAGTTGAAAATATTATTATAAGTTGTTTTTTTATCATTTCAATCAAATTTAACTTTTGAAAACATATGATGACCACATGACCAGATTATTCTGATTTCCATGTAACTTTAATCTTTAAGTCACTTAATTGAGACAAATTAAAGCCTCACTTGATCTAATGTGATTGTATTGCAAAATTGTTCACATGGGTTACCTTGACCTTCATTCAAGATCAAAGGAGTTAAGCATATGTAATTAAGTCTTAAGTCTAATTAAGCGCTTGTTCATTGCAATGACTGATAGTCAGAGAAACTTGTTTATGTCCTGTGTGTAAGATATATGCTGGGATGAATCAGCCTAGGTACCTAAAATAGTTTAAAAGAATGACCTTGACATTCATTTAAGGTCACTCAGGTCAAATAGGCTCAAGTGTTTTAATGACATTCCTATGATTACTAAAAAGGCCTTGCAGAAAGCTGATATGGACCACACAGAATAAGTAATTATAAAAAGGCAATGGTGTATTTTTTTGCTGGTATGAGAGCTTCATTTTTAGTTCACACTATATATTACGGCGATAGCTGTTGAAAAGACCGGTTCTGTCCTTGACGGTAATGACATGTTTATTTATTATAGATCCAAATACTTTTGGTATTTTCTTATTAAATAGTTATCAAATGTAAAGACGAAAAACAGTAAACTGCATTCAGTTGGCAATTGATGATGATAGAATGAATGCTAATCGGACAAAATCAAATTAAACTTAAAGTGATAGTTGCATTAGATTAAAGCTGCATGGTATTTATTTGACTATCATCCTCCAATAATTGTCAATGAAAGCTGCATGTGAGTTCAACGATCTAACTTTACAGTTCTGATTTAAACAGATAGAAGAATTGCATGAAATGTACGCCTTCATTTTATCATTGTAGGAGGGAAGGCAAAAAATGGGGCGCCCATCATGACGTTTCCAGAAAACCCTCAGCAGCCTGACATTACCGACAATGACTACAAGAAAATAGTCCACTACCTCTCTTGTATACCGCCGTAAGTACAAGAAAATAGTCCACTACCTCTCTTGTATCCCGCCGTAAGTACAAGAAAATAGTCCACTACCTCTCTTGTATCCTGCCGTAAGTACAAGAAAATAGTCCACTACCTCTCTTGTATCCCGCCGTAAGTACAAGAAAATAGTCCACTACCTCTCTTGTATCCCGCCGTAAGTACAAGAAAATAGTCCACTACCTCTCTTGTATCCTGCCGTAAGTACAAGAAAATAGTCCACTACCTCTCTTGTATCCCGCCGTAAGTACAAGAAAATAGTCCACTACCTCTCTTGTATCCCGCCGTAAGTACAAGAAAATAGTCCATACCTCTCTTGTATCCCGCCGTAAGTACAAGAAAATAGTCCACTACCTCTCTTGTATCCCGCCGTAAGTACAAGAAAATAGTCCACTACCTCTCTTGTATCCCGCCGTAAGTACAAGAAAATAGTCCTCTACCTCTCTTGTATCCCGCCGTAAGTACAAGAAAATAGTCCACTACCTCTCTTGTATCCCACCGTAAGTACAAGAAAATAGTCCACTACCTCTCTTGTATCCTGCCATAAGTACAAGAAAATAGTCCACTACCTCTCTTGTATCCTGCCGTAAGTACAAGAAAATAGTCCACTACCTCTCTTGTATCCCGCCGTAAGTACAAGAAAATAGTCCACTACCTCTCTTGTATCCTGCCTATAAGTACAAGAAAATAGTCCTCTACCTCTCTTGTATCCCGCCGTAAGTACAAGAAAATAGTCCACTACCTCTCTTGTATCCTGCCGTAAGTACAAGAAAATAGTCCTCTACCTCTCTTGTATCCCGCCGTAAGTACAAGAAAATAGTCCACTACCTCTCTTGTATCCCGCCGTAATGTACAAGAAAATAGTCCACTACCTCGCTTGTATCACCGTATAAGTACAAGAAAATAGTCCACTACCTCTCTTGTATCCCGCCGTAAGTACAAGAAAATAGTCCACTACCTCTCTTGTATCCTGCCGTAAGTACAAGAAAATAGTCCACTACCTCTCTTGTATCCTGCCATAAGTACAAGAAAATAGTCCACTACCTCTCTTGTATCCTGCCATAAGTACAAGAAAATAGTCCACTACCTCTCTTGTATCCCGCCGTAAGTACAAGAAAATAGTCCACTACCTCTCTTGTATCCCCCGTCGTAAGTACAAGAAAATAGTCCACTACCTCTCTTGTATCCTGCCGTAAGTACAAGAAAATAGTCCACTACCTCTCTTGTATCCCGCCGTAAGTACAAGAAAATAGTCCACTACCTCTCTTGTATCCCGCCGTAAGTACAAGAAAATAGTCCACTACCTCTCTTGTATCCTGCCGTAAGTACAAGAAAATAGTCCACTACCTCTCTTGTATCCTGCCGTAAGTACAAGAAAATAGTCCACTACCTCTCTTGTATCCCGCCGTAAGTACAAGAAAATAGTCCACTACCTCTCTTGTATCCCGTCGTAAGTAAAGAAAATAGTCCACTACCTCTTTGTATCCCCGTAAGTACAAGAAAATAGTCCAATCCACCGTAAGTACAAGACAATAGTCCACTACCTCTCTGCATCCGTCGTAAGTAGAAAAATTCACTACTTCTCTTGTATCCTGCTGTAAGTACAAGAAAATAGTCCACTACCTCTCTTGTATCCCGCCGTAAGTACAAGAAAATAGTCCATTACCTCTCTTGTATCCCGCCGTAAGTACAAGAAAATAGTCCATTACCTCTCTTGTATCCCACCGTAAGTACAAGACAATAGTCCACTACCTCTCTTGTATCCCGTCGTAAGTAGAAGAAAATAGTCCACTACCTCTTTTGTATCCCACCGTAAGTACAAGACAATAGTCCACTACCTCTCTTGTATCCTGCCGTAAGTACAAGAAAATAGTCCACTACCTCTCTTGTATCCTGCTGTAAGTACAAGAAAATAGTCCTCTACCTGTCTTGTATCCTGCTGTAAGTACAAAAGTAGAAAATAGTCACAATTCGATACGAATGAAGAAGTGTCTGCTTTAAAATCAAGTGCAATCGATGATAGCTTATTGTATATTATTATAAAAAAAACTTTCTTTTGCGAGTCATTGACTTTTCGCGACCATGTAAGTATGCAAATATTTATCTCTGTAAATAAATATAAATCTTCTTATATTGATAAATTTTAATTTTTATGCGCTAAAGTTAATCTTCCAAAACTTGTTTTAATGTAGAAAAGATGAAACAGTTCACAAATTTGCCGTCGTAATTGCTAGACAAAGTTTATTTGATGATAAATGAAGTGTAGACAAATATTTGCAAAAAATAAACCAAAAGATATTCTCTCCACTGTAGCCTGTCTGTTTTGCAGTAGATTGACTCTTGTAATGATATAGAGATTTGATAGCCTCGTGTATCATTTCAGCTATCAGGTTGTCCTCCAGTTATAATGATGTTTGGGCCGATCCTCATTGACAATAAATTGGCTATTTGATATATGACAAGAGGTTTATTTCATCTTGGTTCACAATGCTATGCTGAAAACAGCGTTTCAGTTCTGTATCCAGGAGATAGACGCAGAAACAGACCTGGGGATTTGTAGTGTTTACTCATCTGTCAGTATCCCAATAATTACTGGTCTGGCGGTGTTTGCAATCCTAGACACAATCAATGCCATATTCACTGGAGAGAGTATAGGTTTTACTCATCTCTATGAGAAACACAGTACACAACATGCAATTGAGAGCAATTGTGCACTCATTCAAATGTGAAATTTACATGCATGTATTACTACATGTGTTTAGGCACTGAACAGGTATAAATAAATAAAATGCAATATTGGTCTCCTGGTCAGAATATCTTGGTAAATGTTGAGCTTCTATCCTTGGTTGGAGGCTTTCCCGGGAATTGGTATACGGATTTCAAAATTGATTGCAGCTCGCTCCTGAATAAGACACCCAGCCGGGCCTTCAATTCCATTTATTTATTCTGTAATACCATTTATAAACAAACAGATTTTTGAAATTGACTCATATGTGATATTGAATGAAGATCACAAACATTACTTTTACTATTTCGTCCCTGAAGATACGTTTGAACTCTTCTGATTCAAAGGGTGGGACAGTTCGTTATGAATTTTCAGGGGTGAATGAGTAAAACATAATAATCATGCATCCATTGGCATTAGCATGCTAAACTACATGATTATTGAGAAGTCAGTTAATTAATTTGTATTGGTTATCCCTATGAACTTTAATGAAGGACATGTAGAGTCATTCATTTTCGCATTAAGATATTTGTAGCCCTTATTTAAGCCCTGGATGCTAGACACATTACCACTAGCCCTCCACCTTTGGGTTGCAAGTTTGTAACCCATTGTGTGGCAATTGCTAGGTACAAAAGGCTGGTTGGTGGTTTTTCTCTTGGAACTTCAGCTTTTTTCCACTTCCTAAACCTGGCACATCCTTAATTTAAATTTGACCCTGGCTGTAAAAATAAGATGTATAATACTAAGTAAACACATCCAACCCACTGAAGATTGTAATATGAACAAAGATGGATTTATTACGAATATGTATTGTCATAATTTAAAGGTTTTAACAACTTCCATGTTTATGTATTACAGATAAGATCATCCTCTAGATTCATATCCAAGTTTATAATAGATATTGATTATGATTATTTTAACGTCTTATGAACAGCTAGGAGGGTCATTTAGGGACATGCCTATAAGGTTTAGATGGTGAAGGAAAGCCGGAGTACGTGGAGAAAAACCATCAACCAGTCTTTAGTACCTACCAACTGCCCCACATGAGATTCAAACTAGTGACCCAGAGGTGGATGGCTTAAAAAAATTGTGATAATATGTCGGGACACCTTAACCACTCGGCCTCTGGGGCATGGCCCCTGAGTCTACATATGTATATTGATTTCGGAAACAGTGACTATATATTATATAGTCTGCCCTTTCTTGTACATCAGATTGATCAAACACAGGCACATATAGAGTTTTGGTTCATATACTCATGGCATGGGATACTTGCCAACTCTGTGGGGAAAAAAATTAATTATTATACAAATGAAAAAGGGGACATAGGTTATAAGATTCAATACAAATATTGATTTTGTACACAGACATGTAATACTGCCATTTTATGACTTTTCGCCTTGGAGATTAAATCAATGTAAGAAAAAATCTGATATTGGGTCCATAACTTCATATCAGTCCACATTAACGTGTGATAGGCCACACAATGTTATCGCACTGGGCAATTTGGACATGCTGGATTCCATCTTTCTTGACACCTGACATGAAAACGTTCAGTGGTCACCATTCACATCTGTTGGTTTTGTCTGTCTGATTCTCTCTATAAAATCCATCTAGGTCTTTCAATTTCTCAACTGTCTGGGATGTTAACTGAATTGTGACATGTGTACTGAATGTTGCTGGTTTAAATATTCTGGAATTGTTTTACATTTTAAATTTATAAAATCAAGCCAATTAGACTATACCACTCATGCCTTAATTTTTAAATCCAATTTTTGTGATCCAAAAAATTGTTTGCAAAAGGGTTCTAGATTGTCTTCACATTAGAGCAGCCTATCAAACTGTTGGGATATCTAAATCTATACTAAAATCTGTAAAATTTAAATTACCGTAGTCGATCCAGTAAGCGCCCATGTCCCTATAAGCGTCCTTCTCCCTTTTTGAAGCCTCAATTTCATTTGCCCTTAGGCATTAATAAGGTCAAAAACTACACAAAATTGTAAAGGTTTGCAATATTTTCGTCTTATTAGCACATTTTCATTTTTCAAACGCCCTGGGCACTTATTGGGTCGAATACGGTATTTCCAAATTGTCTTTAAATAACAATTCACATTGCCAAAATTGTGTACAGCGAAAGATGCCTATAAATGCAATGCATCCAAGAGAGAGCCAAACAAATTTTTTTATGGCCAAGTGGTCTTAATACACAGGTCAAATTGTGTTAAAATTAACCATCTATGACCCTCAGAAAGAAGTCTGAATGAGGAGGTGGTCTTTATACAGAGGCTGTAAATAAGGAAGGTTCTTTTTGTATTCTGTATTTTACTTTTATACTCTCATTGTAGACTTCATGAGACAGAGCTGGGCTTTGTTATCGTACTGGACAGACGACAGGCAGGATGGAGTTCCGTTAAAAACCTTCTTCTTAAAATGTCTGTAAGTATATATTTCAGTCTAACAGTTCCGTTTGACCTTTTAAGACTACACACCATATTCAACCCAATAAGCATCTTAGGCACTTAAAAATAAAAAACAAAAATGAACCAAATTTGAACTAACCAATAACCATTTACAAATTTATTGCAAATTAAGCCATTAATCAATTTATAAAAGAAATCAGATATGATTTTCACAGCTTCAGTCTGAATTTACATCAAGGTTAATCATTGGCATTATTGTGGCAGCTCTCAATAAAGAGATGTCCCCCAGAGTTTACAGGATTTGACGGATCGCCAGCTGTCAATCAAATCGCACGGGACTTTGCATTTTGTATTGTGTGTGCTACGATGTTTGCTCCGACATTGAATAGAAACACGTGTGTTTGCGAGGACGAGGCGTGACTATATTACACCTGGCGATCGGTCAATGGTGGTCCTTATTGGGATGAATACGGTAATGCAAAAATGTGTATACTATGTAAGATCATGAAGACAGCTGTATCTATCATGATAAGGTTGGGTACATAACACTTTATTTTTATGGTCACTGAAACACTTAGTTTTCGCCATTGGCTTAAAAGTGAAAAAGAACAGTTAACCTTTTACCTGGCAGACATACGTGATTGGTATAAGTTGCATAACTTGTTTTGCAATTGATATGAATTAGTTAATATCTTTATTTTGGTCTGTTTCAAGACTTTTTCCCCAAGCATCTACAGGTTGTCTTTTTACTACAACCCCACGTTGTTTCTTCCAGAGGGCTTTCGCAGACATGAGATCAAAATTTGTTAAAGAGGAACTTGAGTTCAAGGTCAGTTATAACAATGTTGTGAGCAGTTTTTAGGTCACCTGAGACAAAGTCTCAAGGTCAGAGCTTACTATAAAATATTGTTCTGAGCAAATTTTTACTAGATATTTTCCAAACAAGTTATAGAAATCTTGTGTTTCTGTGATTGCCATGCATGTCTGTTATAATTGTCCTTATTGTATGTGTAAAGCTAAAAAATGTCAAAACTCAAAAAGTCCAGAGATGGAGGGCAAGTGAAAAAATGTCAGACACATTAACCTCTTTGCCATCTTGGTCCAAAGGTGGTATGCTATAATTAGTAAGTGGTCAATTTCAGACAGCTTATTACTTATTTCACTACATGAACCATGGTCAAGAGGTGAAAGGTTAGTGGTCAATTGTAGGACATCTTCAGCAACTTGACCATAAATTAGCCAAGAGGTCATTACATTAGCTACAGGCCTCATGGGAATGGGCGAGACACCTTATAAACTTGGCTGCTAGGGCAGGAAGATGGAGGACTATTTGTAGAATGTCATGCAGCCTTAATATAGGTCCTCCAAAACCCTAGAAATATCATAAATCTTGTATCAGCTGCAGGTTATACTAATTGTAAATGGAATTTGCTAAATTCTGTTATTTTTATATCTTTCCATAGATATTCAAATTGTTTGTATAATTACATGGTAAAATAAGAAACTCTGCATTTATTGCAGTTAGACTTTGAACGGAACTGCTGTGGAAATATCCCCTAGAGCAGCTAAACTGTAACCATGATGTTAAAATCAATATAGGGGCGACATCCAATGATTTAGTTAAAGCTGCCTGCAGTTTAGAAGGAATAAATCATTTTAGTATTGAATAATATGACATTAATTATCATTCAGATCACTTTGTTGTGATGACTCAGAATGTTTAAAAGGAAGACAAATATAAAAATGGTTAAAAAGGAGACAGGAAAGGAAGAAAAATATGCTTTCAAAGATCATTCCACAAATTGAAATCCTTTTTCTAAAGTTTTAAAGTTCGTCCTTAGATTTTATGGATTTCTATGGTGTAATTACATTTGTTTTGTAAGGATCAAAATCGATCAGCACTTCATGCGACTCAAGTCAATCTTTCCATCTTCTGTAGAATTGATAAAAAAAAGACCTAGACATTTCGTTGCCATTTTAATGGCGTTCTTCTAGAGCTTTCATCTCCCTTGATATATTGTAATGGCAGCGTTTATTGTTTCAACTTCTCCAATGTTTTAAATCGGTATCTAAGGTGAATCTGAGAGTGAGGGATCCGCTAAATTGTAGCTATGGTAGCGATGGAGCATTTTAGGATAAAATCTCAATTTCAAAGTTGTTGTTTTTTTCATTTTTTTTTTCAAAATATTATTTTCCCATTTCTTATTTATCATATGTGTAATAGTTATAGGTAGAGGTATCACAAAGATTACCATTGTCATAGATTATAGGTAATGTTGTATAATTACTTTGGCCTTAACTGTTAATTCAGTTTGTGGTCAGATGAACTTGACATTCTTTCATGGTCAGTTGAACTTGACATTCTTTCATGGTCAGTTGACCTTGACATTATATTAATCCACACTGTTTGTGATTGGTTGATTTGAGCAATACTCCTGATTATTTAATTTCAACATTGCTCCTGATTGGTTGATTTGAACAGGTTGTGATGTGTAATGACCCAAACCAGATGTTCGAGTATATTGACCCAAGTCAGCTGACCACAGAAGTCGGAGGTCAGCTTGAATATGATGCTAATGAATGGACTCAACATCGAGCTGTAAGTTACCAAATTAGACTCATTTTGAGTTTGTCAGTTGGGGTTAATAAAACAAAAAATCAATATCTAAATATATATATTGTTAAAATATTTCAAATCAGATATTGTATCAATTACAGTAAAACCCCGTTATATCGCCACCCGATTTACCGCCAAACCCGCTTATATCACCACAAATTTATTCAGAACGGATTTCCTTCCATGCAAATACACCCGTCATACCGCCAAACCCGCTTACCGCCACAAATTTATTAAGAACGGATTTCCTTCCATGCAAATACACCCGTCATACCGCCAAACCCGCTTTCCGCCATCCGCCATCACATTCGCGGAACAAATGATTAAAATAACTCTATAATGACCTCGTTCATATCGCCAAATTCTGTTTATAGGGACACATGTTTTCATAAGGTGCTGAATAGTTTAATTAAAAAAAGAAAAATCAATATAAAGAACAACATTATTAAATTTAAATTTGTACTTATTTAATTACTCCCAACATGCTTACTAAGATTTTAATAAAGCATACAAATCAAAGAATCGTGAAGTTTAAAGTGATGCCTGAATAATAAGTTTAGGATATTAATTAAATTCAGTATCTTATCTAGAGTATATTCCGTAATGGACCGAATAAGCGCCCAGGGCGTTTAAAAAATTGAAAAAACGAAATGTGCTTAATAAGACAAAATCATTGCAAACCTATACAGTTTTGTGTAGTTTTTATATTTATTTATACCCAGGCAATTGAAATTGAGGCCTCAAAAAGGAAGAGAGGGCTTATAGGGATATTGACGCTTTAATTGGGTAAAATACGGTATATGCTTACATGTCATTATAAAGCATTAATTATATGATTAATGGTTAAATTTGAAAATAAACACATAGTAACTGTTCAAATTAAAATATTTGGCAATCCTGCAAATTGAATGGAATTCTTAAAACTGACTTATGTAGCTTATCCCAAATATATACATTGTATTTAGTGTGTAGACAACATACTGCTATAGGTTTGGTTAGATATAACACCGAAGATTTCCAATGTGTAATTCAGAATGGCTGAGTTTCTCCAGTTCACTGTGTACATGGATATTTGTAATACTGGAAAGAAATCAATACAAAAACCTCAGAAGACTTCCTCAGGGAATGAATAGCTACCTTATCTGAGTTTTTAACTGTAAACAAACCAATAAAATGCTGGTCTCACCTCACCAGTATAAACAAAGAAATTAAAACTATGATTAGGATAATTGATTTCAATTTGTGAAAATGTGTGTATTTTAAAGTTTTTTTTTTGTACATAAAAAAAATTTGGCAATAGATACCCTTGGATAAGTTAATTTATTATACCTCAAGTGAGAATCCTGCATTCTGATTTGCCGAGAGATATTTGGTATTTTACACAATCACACGTCATTTGGCATTATAACAATGGGAGACAATAAAACACATTCGTAGTAACCCCCTAGCAACGGGTGATAGTGTATTTTTGACAGTGCAAAATATTAACTGCCCGAAAAAAGATGCGCACTCGTTTCTTTTTTCAACGCCATCTTTATTTTTTGAAGCGACGCTTCGAAATTTATCTGGAGCTAATCATTAATAGTTTTGCCAAATTAGTCTCTCTATCAATATCTTTTTTTTTTCAAATTAAGCACGGAGCTTTCCGTTTACAAATATTCGCTTACCGTCCAAGCGCTATATGTTGGTTTTTATTAACCTGTCAGTGATTAGGTGAACGGAAGACATGGGATTACAAGCGTCTTCGTGACGTTGCTAATGTTGTAAACAAATGACGGGACGAAACCAAAATTCATTGAGATATAAATTTACAAAAACGTTCAGATTTTAACAAACCCCGGAGACAAGAAGACAACAAAAATATTTCATTTAATGCTTGTTGTGAGTATTATTTTTACAATGCAATGGTAATAAGCGCTACTGAGTACAGTATGGAAGCTGATATGTTATTTTACTGCCGATGGTGAATTTTCGACTTTGCTAAAATAAGTAAAATGTTTGAATAGATTGCAAATACTTGAACACTGGCAGATAGTATTTATATAGTACTGATAGATGTGACAGAATATCTCCTTGTAATTTGACGTTTATGACTGTAGATAAAAGAAATATGCAATATCAGCAGAAAAAATCTCCAACAAAACTAGTGACGGTCAGACAATGAAGCAGGCATGATAATCTTATTTCACATCTCTTGTCAGCGAGTTATATTGATAATGTTTTATATCAATGACATGCACAGTCAAAGTTGTCTATAAAGACCACCAAGTAGAGACAAAGAAAAATGTTTTTAAAGCCAAGTGATCCAAATTCAGGTCAAATTGTGTTGAAGTTAGCCATATTACAGGTTGGATGTTCAATGTAATGTGTTTTATAATAAGTTAGGGAGGGACCATAATGTGTTACCATCAGTATAAACTTCCCACTGCGTCATCTTGTACAAATCCTGTTTGATTCCGTCCCGTCTTTAATTGTCTCGTTTCTGTCTTGTCTTTATAGTACGTTGTCCCATCCTCAGATTCCATAGAGAGGTGTGGGCATTAATGAAATCTGATTTTGGTTTTTTTTTGTATCTACACCCACTCAAAAAGCTTATGAACACATTTGTAAAAGAAACAAAAGAGGAAAACATCATCATGAATACTTCAAACGCATGAATTTTCACTGCTGTTGGTATTTTTACCCTTAGCATAGGTTTTGTACAAACATATAGAATTTATATGATAAGGGGGATAACTCTGACATACCTACATACTTGCTGAGAGAATATTGTAATATTATGGGAGATAAAGATGAATTTTATGAAATGAGGGTCAATTTGAAAATCAATTTAGCACCAGAAAGCTTTTAAGTACAGTTTATATTAAAAAGTTTTGTTTTTATTTTTTATGTATCAGATTTTATTAAAAATTGAACTGTTTTTCTCAGGCTGTTGAAAAGTTCTCTACGAACAGTGAAAAAATTGCGACTGCTATTGCGGTGTTGGTGAAGAAGTTCCAGGAGATGGAAGTTCCTAACAACGTAAAAGGAACAGAAGCACTCATCCATGACCATATAATGGGCCGAAAAGAAATAATTAACGATCTCATGTCCTCTGACGATCACGGGAAGACCATACTTAGCTGTATTAAGGGAGATAACCCTCGCACGCCGCTGATTCATCAAACACATGTTCTCAACCTAGAAAGGTACAATAATGTATAGTTAAATGAATGTCTCCTCAAGATATGGATTAAATGTGTTTTTGATAAATTTGTAGCTAAATAAAAACTGGATAAAAATGATCTTATAAAATAGAAAGTATGTGTCATTGTTATAGCTATCTCACTTTCAGTGTGCAGATATTGTGACACTAGTGGTTTGTTTAGCCCAAGTTCAAATCGAGATAAACTTTCTCTAAACAATATGGATATATATCTTCTAAATTCTTTAAAAAAAAAAAATCTTAAAGACAATGGCTTTCGAGGGATGTCATATAATACCCATAACCTTGCACACAAGTAAACCAAATTTTCTTTTCTTAACTACTTTTCTAATTCCATTCTTTACATTTTTCCTAAAGTTCAGCTATTTTACATACTCCAAAATTTGACATCACAAAGCCTTTATTGTTCTCATCTTATCTTTACAGGCTACTTTTACAGTTGGAAGAAACAAAATCAAATTTTGAGAGGTTTTGGGAGATACATGAAAAACGTCTCAAACAGTCACTACAGCTTCGTCAGTTCGAAGAAGAATTTAAATTGGTAGGCGTAATTTGTATGATATATCAAATACACAATTTACCCAAATCAAATTTTTAAAGCATTAAATTTCAAAATTAGGTTTCATATCAAAGTATAGTTTCGATAACTAAGGAAAATATTAAAAGATATTTGATTAGTTTCTTTGATTCTCGATATCTGATTTATTTCAGGATCAGATTCAGATATACTTAATGACAACTTTGGTTAATATAGCATCTATTTAAACAGCTTCTACTGTCCTGCTTTTCTTGCTGTTTTCTTATTTAACCTGGTGCTTAGTCTGTCGTTTGTTATTTAGTCTGTTGTTTGTTATTTAGTCTGTCGTTTGTTATTTACCGTTTGTTATTTAGTCTGTTGTTTGTTATTTAGTCTGTTGTTTGTTATTTAGTCTGTTGTTTTGTAATTTGACCTGTTGTTTTGTTATTTAACCTGTTGCTTTGTTAATTATTCTGTTCTTTGTTATTTAGTCTGTTTGTTATTTAACATGTTGTTTTGTTATTTAGTCTGTTGTTTGTTATTTAACCTGTTGTTTTGTTATTTAACTGTTGCTGTTGCTTTGTTAATTATTCTATTGTTTGTTATTTAGTCTGTTGTTTGTTATTTAACCAGTTGTTTTGTTATTTAGTCTGTAGTTTGTTATTTAGTCTGTTGTTTTGTTATTTAACCTGTTGTTTTGTTATATAACCTGTTGCTTTGTTTATTATTCTGTCGTTTGTTATTTAGTCTGTTGTTTGTTATTTAACCTGTTGTTTTGTTATTTAGTCTGTTGTTTGTTATTTATCCTGTTGTTTTGCTATTTTGTCTGTCATTTGTTATTTAGTCTGTTGTTTGTTATTTAATTAGTCTGTTGTTTGTTATTTAACCTGTTGTTTTGTTATTTAACCTGTTGCTTTGTTAATTATTCTGTCGTTTGTTATTTAGTCTGTTGTTTGTTATTTAACCTGTTGTTTTGTTATTTAGTCTGTTGTTTGTTATTTATCCTGTTGTTTTGCTATTTTGTCTGTCATTTGTTATTTAGTCTGTTGTTTGTTATTTAATTAGTCTGTTGTTTGTTATTTACCCTGTTAATATGTGGTTTCCAGTTCCAGTACAGCTATGAACACCGGATTGAGGAGCTAGAGAAGGCGATGTCAGACATGGGGGAGACCCTACAACAGGTGGAGACCCTCATACAGGAATTCCACACCTTTGAGGAGCAGGCTAAGGTAGGGTTATCTCCCTTGATGACTGAAAACTTAAAAACAATTCTAGGCTATTTCACTTAATTCTGTCTGAAAACTTAAAAAAAGGGAAGTTATCTCCCTTGGTGTTGTCTGAAAACTTCAAAATTCGATCTTTCTTAAATATTAATTTCTACTCCAAATTGATTGGAGCTTAAGTAATTCACTTAATTTAATCAGTGTCCCACAATTAGATTCCAGTCAATAAGTGAGAGAGATCATTTCAAAGAAAAATAATTTATTTATTTCTTCAGTGACTAATTAATAAGTAACAGACAAGATGAAGTAATTATATATATATATAATATGCTTGTGAATCTGAGCAACTAGAGAGGTCATTATATGCATGACAAGTTATGTAACAGGCCCATCTCATTCTGTTTCCTCCCATAATTTTCTGATTCCAAATGGATGCAAGGACATGTCCACATATGGCAATGCTTATCTTAGTTGATCTATTTACCGTAGGTAATCGTGTGCTGTTCATTAAGACTGATGTTCAAGTACATCACTTTGAAATTTATTGATTTGTAAGATCAAACATGCACGTAACCATTAATTTCCATGAACTTGAATGATCCACCTAAGGAATCATAATTACTGTGTGTCTCTGCAACTTTTGGGTGCCTTTGAGTGCAGGACAATGTATTCTCAAATGCAGTAACTGAAAGGGATGTTTGTTTTTTATTTTTTAAATTGTGTTGTTTGGTGTCTTCAGTAGCATGCTTCTGTGATAAAAAAAAGGGCAAGAGTTCCACTATACATGAAGACACAACACTAATATACTGCAGTCTCCCAAATATGCACCTCGCACAACATACAAGCTAATACTGCATACATGGGAGGTCATCCTTACATGACCTTGGCCGTTAATAGGACGTTAATTTAACCAAAAAAAAAACAAACAAAAAATTTAGTGTATCGATTGATCTACTGAAAATATATGACATTATTAATAGATATTGCAGAGAAGTAATCTGATCAATGAAACCTATATGTTTAGTTACAAGAAATAAATATATTTCATGTTGACAGCTAGCATACTGAATTGTTTTTACCAGTTACTATACAAATATCTACATTCACTCCAGTACGTGTAGTTCTCAGCTGCAGCACATAACTTCATTGCTCCACTTAATTATACGATGTAAGCAATTAAATCTGACCCCACACAATTATAATCTACATAATGGGCTCCATATTGATTAAGTTTTGCAGTAACAGGACCTACGGCAGATTAATTCTTTATAATGTTACCCATAATGCCTTAGGTAATTGGCTATGTTCCGATAATAGAAATAACAACATAAAAAAACATATTTGCTGCGTTGGATAATTGTGTTTATAATGATAGTTGGTTGTATGGTCTTTGCGACGTGTCAATAATTATGATATTTGATATGATTTGTGGAAATTGTTTTCAGTTTAGTGTGGTTCTCATAAAGGTATTATTGGATAAATATTGAAAGCAAAAGTACAAATATGCACTTTTGACCTAATTAGTGATACAGAATATCAATAATCTGAGAATTTTTGCTTGTCCATTTCAAAACATCTTTCGACACCTTAGCACCACATAAAGAACAAAAGAGGTATATTAGAGGCACATGCACGGTGACCCCTCAGGCTCCTCCCTAAAGTGTCCTAGATGTCCACTAGACAAGTGGTTTAAAGATGATTTAGCAAAGCAAATTGATCTCCATTTTAAAAGTTTTAATATTAAGCCGTATCCAATTGTGGTAATTTGATACCCTAACAGTTTTTCCATTAGCTGAAAGCACAAAATTACCATGGAGTCTGGAAATTCATCAGATTTAAGTGGTATGGCTGTATAGCTATTAGAGCTTAAACATAGCACACTTTGAGTTTGATCTTTAGAATTACTTCCGAATGTAGGTCCTAATAAAAGCTCATTTCAGTTTTTCTCCTAATAAATGATAAAACAGACAATACTTACTCTCCAAAAATGCTTGGTCCCATTATCCTTGTACCGGTATTATGGAATTGTGTGACTATACATGTATGCCCTGAGCATGAAATCCAGGGGGTGGGGGTTATACCATTATTCACCCCATTTAATTTTGTGCAAAACAGGAGCTAGATCGAATCTCAGTCTGAGATAGTTTAGGTTCTTATGTTGTCTGACAGAAGGCTTGCAATGCCAATAGTCCTGTATTACACATCAGTGAATTTTTCTTTTTCCATTTTCAAAGATCTGGTTTAGGTTGTCTTTACCCCAGAGTGAGATAGAAAGATCTTACACAGGTAAAATTGTGAATATTCCCTCTATGGGGTAAGAGAAACTTATTTTTATTGCCTAGTGACTTTCTGTCGCTGTTCTCCCCATCACATTTCATCTTTATATATACCGTATTCGACCCAATAAGTGCCCAGGGCGCTTAAAAAATTGATAAAAATGAAAAAGGTGTTAATGAGTCAAAATTATTGCAAATTTATACCATTTTATGTAGTTTTGGTCCTTATTTATGCCAGGGCAATTGAAATTGAGGCCTCAAAAAGGGGGAGGGGCGCGTATTGGGTCGAATACATATATATATGTATATATATGTATAAATTTGATGAATTTCAATATACTCATATACCATTAACACGATGTACTGGTTTAAATCTTTTTAACTGTGAACATAAATACCAATGATGAAATCAGTCATATCAGGTTACCTTTAAAAGGTACTTTTATCTTAAACTTGTAAAGCACTTTTCAAAGTATTTTTTCACACAAAGGCATCTGTTTCCAACATTCATACATTATATATAGGTCCATTTATTCATTGGTCATGCTAGAAATTTAACACCAGGGTTTAAAAGTTTAAAATTTCAAAGTCAATAAGTTCAATACTGAATAGAAAAACCATTGTCTTACTCTTTTCGTATCAATATAACTTTTCCAGTTGGATGACTTCAGAAAAAAAATCAATTGTATTGATATTTATTCAACCGATGCATGTGTAACTTCAAATAGAACAATTATTTTTTCCTTTCTTCCTTAAGCGGAAATCAATTACTTATTTAAAAAGGCGATTACGGTAAATGCCCCTTGGGCCCTGGAAATGTTTTTTTTTTCCCTTTTTTCTTTCTTTATAATTTTCAATAAAAGAAGAACAGAAAAATCGAAAATGAAAATATTTAGGACAAATAAATGCAAAATTTCTTGTACATGTATTATCATACAAAGTGTTTTTGTAGGGTTATGGTATTATGTCGGTAGTGTATTTTTGATGTATCCAACCTCCCAGGGACCTAAGTGATTAATAATTAAAGTATGATCAATATTTAAGCATATTTACCATAAAGTAAGCTCGTTAGAGTAGCTAGTATACTTGTTCACTGTAACGACAAAATAAGGATGGTTTACTAAGTGTTTTACAGAAACCATTTTGGAGTACTGTATTCGAGTGTTTGATGGATGTATATTATGACTGTGCAGGAACTGTCAGCGGGGCCAAATATTGCTTGAGAATTTTAATTAATTTGATTATATTGGATGCCATTTATTGATTTTGTTGTCAAGAAATGGATTTTACTTATGTGTGAAAGAAGCTGTTTTAGAATTCGCCATTGTGAATAATTAACACTCATTATGAACTGCAGTTTGAATTCAATTTGGTATACAGTGACACACGAAGGAGGAAGTTGGTGACAATTGATACATGTGATAAAGACTATTTCTTAATTGACTTAAGAAATTACTTGACAAATTTTGTAAAAAATGAAAAACACTTAAACTGTCTTTGTTATGAATGCTGAAGAAGGTATGGAATGTATTCGATTATCAACCCTGCAGGAACATGGGAGCATTGGAAGATCGATGAAAGCACAATTATTTGAAAGCACTTTGGATTAATTTGGAATTTCAGTTCAATTGTATTTTCTTGAACCAAATTGCACTGAATACATTGATGTAGTCGACAGGAAGACAGATGTCTTGGGAACTATTGCAGCAAAAAAAAATCCTGATATAGCTTATGTGAAGTGTCTTCAATTTATCAAAGTTGAAAATTTGTATATATTTTTTTTGTGAGTTTGAATGTACTCCAGAACAATAAGAATTAGGTTTTTGAATCTTTCTGAATGAATCTAATCCAGATCTAGTGGTATTCTAAGCATCATCTGATGCCAGAAGTGGAAATGAGATTACCCTGTAAGGAAATGCTGACTTTTGAAAATGAACTGGACTTATAACAACAAAGTTTGACTTTGATTAATGGACAATGAATTGGAAATAATAAGTCTTATGTATTGTGTATAGAGTGTTTGACCTGTGTCCATTCAAGCTTGGGGCTTGTCACACCACCGTTCATGTATATAGCACATACCTACCAAAAGTGGTTTATGGCAGAAATATGTCACCCAAGGGCAATGGGAGCTATAGTTACTTAAAGCGTGAGCAGTTTTATGATTTTCTGACATGAGAACTTTTTATGAAATTCCATTGGGAGTAAGAATTAACCCAACAGTGTACTGTATTTGACCAACGGACAATTCGGTCAGTCTGTTGTCCAGTAAAGGACGGTCAAGCCACCTGCGTATCTCCGAATTACATCATTGATCGAATATAATGTAGATTTAAATTGGTTCTTTATGATTCAAGACTTTGATGTTTGCCACAGTTCGGCTATTTTTGCTTTTAAGGAGGTGTCGGATACTAAATTGACCATTTAAAACAGTGTCACCAACAAAATTAATGGGACTTTTAATTCGACGGAAACCTATCGTGAATCATCAACATGGTTATCTGGAGAAAAACTTCAATTTATAGCGTAAATGGGACAGCTATGGAAGTCACAGGATCGTGGAAATAGAATGAAAATTGAAAGACTTATGAAAATTTTCATCGAGGAGGGAGATCTTTAAAAATAGAGTTTTAAAGATCTTCAAGGATATGTAATACAATTTTGATCTTCTCTATATACAAACGCTTCCAAAAGTTTCGGATCTAGGTATGGATCTAGGTATCTTTGAAAATTGAAAAGATCTTTGAAGGAATTATAAAAAATTCCACGTAAGAAGAATACAAAACCCACAAAGGATTATAAAAATTGTCTTCAACAATGTCAAGATTTCAAGCAATACAAACTTCCTTGTGGAATGGAAATTGAGATTTTAAGTGAATATGAGAATTAAAAATTCATTGAGGTTAAACGAGGACTTGAGGAGATCAAAGACAAGTCTGGGCCGAGGATCAACATTTACAGCACAGACAAATTATCTATAATTGATGTTATAGACTACGTAATGGTGGTCGTTGATTGGCCCTGCCTCGGGTAATTAGGAAAGGTGTCTTGTCACATGGGTATAGGTGTATATAACTACATCAGGTAGATTCTACTACACCTGGTGCTAATTACTTCTCGTTAACGAGACTTTTATAAAATCAGGTATGGAATGCCTGAAATGCTCAGATTTGTAATGATTGCTTGAGAATATTGGAATATTCACTTGTCATCAACTTTTCAGGCACTTTTACTAAGTGTTGTAATGCATCGAGTGCTACAGTATAAGTTTCTTGAGTGAAAGTGAATTATTGATGAAGATCGGTACCACGACGACTGGATTCACAATCTATTTACAGATTTTAACGTATAATGTACTCTCAAGAAATAAGGACTAGTTATCACGTTTAGTGGTCGTCATGTACGTCATTGCAGGTGCTAACCTGCAGAAGCACTCCTATATTGTACTCGTATTGGACAATCTCAGTCAATTTTAAGACTGACGGATTATAATCATTTGGATTGTTCAACAACAATAGGATTTCACAGTAAGGATTCAAAGGAAGCACGGAAATGAAAATTTTCTTTAATCGCTACAAAAGTCCATATCCTGTGTTGATAAATTTAAAGCAGTTTTTGTTTGGACTATCGAGAGCTGGACATTTTTAATAAACTGACGCTGTCAATATATTATTGAAGAAAAGGATTTCTGAAAGCAAGGACATCAAGCCTAATGTATTTCTATTGTGGTCTTAAAACCTTGTATATGGAATTGGATTTCAGATCACAAGATTTATTTTACTACATCAAATCATCTTTAGAGATTTAGTGAAAGTCGATCAGTTACATAAAATAAATCCAAATTGACCATTAGCAATCTAATGTCAAAGGCTCTCTTCTTTATATTGGACTACAAAATGCGAAGACTTTCCGCAAAATGTACGTAAAAGTTCGGACAACAAATAAGCAATGAACATTCATTTAAGTACATAAACAAACTGAACCTACCTCGGACTGTAATTCGTAAAGATAACTTTGATTTATATGTATATATTGATGGAAGATTTTCGATTACGTGAGAATTTGAAAATGTGAGGTTTCGTACTACGGGTGGAGCATTCAAATTGTTGACATTAAGTCTTACTGGATTATGTTAAAACGGACAAAAGTACACGAATATTGTTGAGATAGTGGAGAAGTTTCAGCTGTGTTCAAAGACTGTCTTATTTAACATAGAAGGATCAATGTATTCAGTTTACAAACCTAATTAAACTATCGCCACTTAGGATTAACGATAAATATCAGCGAAAATACTATCCACTCAACATAAGTGTTTTGAATAGAAACAGACTTATCTAGTAATAACTTGAATGAATAGACTTTAATTTTGTGTGTATACATCAAAATAAATGGTAAAAACATGGTGAAATATATATATACTTAAGAGTAAAAGGTTTTTGATACCCTAGCGGATTAAATGAACTTTCTTCAGCATGTGCAGTTTTGACCAATCTTTAGAACATTCCCTGAAGTAATGTAGGAATGTCTATCTTACCTGTGATGGAATGTTACAAACAACAGAACCGAAAATAGTGAAACCAAAAATAAACCGAGGAAATCAACCTGTTGACTTCTAATTGGCTGGATTTCAAAAGAAAAATGCTTTCTCATGGCTCGGAACTGATTTCTCGAGATATCTTAAGGAAAAGAGCTAAAGTTTAAAAGCTTTTGTTTTTTGGATAGATATTTGAAAATCGGACTTAAAAAAGTGTGTTATTGAAGAATTTCTTCTATAGCTATGATGTCATCACTGCATCATCAGGAAAGTTAAGTGCTTGGGAAACAGATCATGGGCAAGTTTTCAGAGGACGTTGCCAAAATATTCTTACGTGTATAAATAAAGTTGTGATTGTTAATCTAATTACTTAATGGGATTAAGCAACAAGTGTATGATGTATGAAATAATTCTAAACACTTTATAATACAATGAATCCAAGATTAACACTTTAAAACTTAATCTTCTAAATGTTTGAACATATGGGATATCATTGAGTCATAATGTGTGTTGTAACAGTTTTAAACGTTGAAATGATGATGATTTAATTCACTCGGATGATTCTGAATCTGGATCTGAACAAGCAGCCAAAACAACTTTGACAATTGGATTTTAACGTTTAATTGTTAAAGTTGTTTCATTTTGAATGATCCACCATCTTGAATCCAAGATGGAGGATGATGAGGAAATATATGCTGGTCTTACATATGAAGGAAGAATTATATTCCATGTGTGTCCGGATACCAACGGTAATAGGATTACCCAAATTGTGGTGAGTAAATCAAAATTAAAATTAAACGAAAAAACAGTAAAATCAACAACTCATATTTGAATTATACTTGTAGTGCTTATTAATCAAACCAGGCTAAAGGGACAATTTGACGGAGCAAATATTTTCACATAACCAGGATGAAGCCAATTATTACAAAAAACTATTGTTCTTCATTCCTTATGAAAAATGAAATATAACATATTGGTGAATTCCACATTATTGTTAAGAATCTTATTTGATAGCATTGAAATTCCTGATCGTATTATATTGTTACATCTATGTAGTTCAGATGTGTACAGAGGCTATACAGATAAGCTGGACTAGTTTTTACATAGGTAGTGGACATTTGAAAATGATACCAACTACAACAACTTCCATTAGTAAGAATAGGTTTATTTTCTAGGTGAATTAAGATTTCAATGTACTCCCTGACGATGTTGTCCTTTTAAATAGTGTTTATTGCATGACAGTTTTGTTTTAAGCAAAGGATTAACATTCATGGGGATGGTGTACATTATAGACTGGCCACCAGAGCCTTATAAAGATTTTCTCAGCAGAGTTCTTATACTAGGTTATCTCCCCTTAGTTTGAGATTCTAGAATCACAGATATGTTGAAGAGACAAAATTAATTAAGCCAAAGTGAATATTCTAGAGTCTAGATGCCTGTCTATGAGTATATAGATGTCCAATGTGTCTTTTCAATTTGTCAAGAAACATTTGTTTTTGTCTCGATTATAATCTAAAAACAATGAAGGAAAACACCAGTAAGTAAAAAAAAAAAAAGAGAGAACAAAATCACAAGATAAAATGGCTGCATCATTCCAACTGCATCATTCCAAATATACTTGATATTTGATTAATTTAGTAGAAACAGTATTAATACATTAATATCTAACATTTTTATTGAAAAGTTTTGTACATGTGTATATATATACAGATATACAATTACAGTCAATTAATTGGTAAATGGAAGGCATATCATACTTGTCCTATTGATATTTTCAAATTAAGTCCATGGTATATGAAGGAATGTGTCAAACTCTTAAATTGTAATCATAGGATGTTTTCATGACAGAAACGTCTTTGAAGGTTTCTGTTTTAAACATTAATTGATTTTTATGTATATGCAAATATGTTTAAGGTTATATTAAACCATTGAAGCAAGGTAAAATGCTGATTTGTTACTGTCGATGATGCTGTGTAAGTGGCAAGCTGGAATGGTGGTACATTATATACTAATTAAGTTGACATATCCAGTGATGAGGTAGCTCACAGTAGCCACTAGCTACTACCAGTAAAGCATAACGCCTAAAAATGACATAAAAAGCAGTTCATCGAGTTTGGAGGGGAATTTTTTGGGAAGGTACTCACTAAAAAATAAAAGGCAGTCACCAAAATCTGTTTTACTGTATATTATCTTAAACAGAATTGGTGTCTTAGTTGACATTATCTCATCAGCAAAAAAGGCCTATTCAATTTTTGAATTTTACAGATTTATCACCCTTGCAAGTAGGTATACATTCTGATGTCATTGTTAAGTGAGCGAAACTCACGTAGATTTCTCTTAAAAGTATGACGTTACGCTCACAACATAAGACGTCACAATCAGCTGCAATCATTTGTAATATGCAAAGACGGAATAAGCATCTGTCAAAGTAATTATAAACACAACCTATTAGTCTGTTAAGGACTCATTAAGTCATTGAACCTTTTAGACACATTTGAACTCATCTAAAACTAAAGCTGGGACAGTTCATTATATGATTTGAGGGGTGACTGAGTATTATATAGCTGGTGTGAATAGATTATACTATAGGAGAAATACACAGAAATATGTGAAGAGTATTGTATTTATACAATGTTTAAATTGGTTTAAATTGTTTACATACAAATTATTCAAGACGATTTCATCACTTAAGAAAACTGTCCATGCTTAAAACATGCTAGAATTCATAATTATCTATGACATGGAATATAACAATTAAACGGTAAAGAAATTTATTAAAACGAACAATAAATGAATTTATCTATTTAGCAATGACATAAGGGACCTATTGTGTTTTTTGGAGCTGGAATGAAAGTGTTTTATATTATATACATGAAGTCCCTTAGGCCAATGATAATATTAGTCCAGCTGCCATTCGGATTGGTGATATCTATATGTGTGTTATCGGAAGTAGTCAGTAGATACACAGTGTTACAGTGTTACGGTATGGTCGTGACCTGAGGCAGGTGTTGTAAATGTCGGAACAGTCTTCCTTAACCTTGTGCCAAAAAGGTCAACTAAGAATCGTGGGATTTCTCCTGGGATTCCATCATAGGGTCAAAGGGAAAACACATGCACATTCCAATTTGAAATGCTCTTTGAGCACCTATATGTTCCTTGAGCACCTCTCTATAGTGCAAGGGTAGGACAAATTAAGGTTTTATTATACGCTATAACCTATCAAAACTTACCCTTTTCAAATTTGGATAAATGCTTATTCTGGCTTAATTAATTGTATGGCATTTTTCTTCTAAACTATGATAATGAAAACCTAAACCTGTGTAATCCTGTCTATACTGGCCAAATATGATGGTCCCTGGATGGCATGTTACGCTG
The DNA here is from genome assembly GCF_041381155.1 of Argopecten irradians. Taxonomy (NCBI): domain Eukaryota; kingdom Metazoa; phylum Mollusca; class Bivalvia; order Pectinida; family Pectinidae; genus Argopecten; species Argopecten irradians. The sequence goes on from NC_091147.1 coordinate 26,356,849, forward strand.
TAATGCAAAGATGATAAAATTACTAGATAGAGGAATTCTAATAATTAAAATAAATAAGTAAATAAATAACAAACTGGACAAAAAGGGGAAAAATCAACTTCTTTTAGTTTTCAGCCAAGCTATAAATATTAATCGAAAAAAAATAGTCTCTACAATTTATCAGAGAAAAATAAACTCAAGTTGAAAATATAATTAAGTTTATCACATGATTTAAATCGTAGAAACCAAAGTAAATTATACGATGGATTAAACTCCTTATTAACACCTGATTGTGTTACGTACTTCATAGAGTAACTAATTAACATGCATGTGCTCACCCGTTACGTAAGAAATGATATATAGCCCAGAGCTGAGATTCGTAGTACAAACAGAAAACCTTGGTTCTGGATGACATCAATGGTTTTAGATTAGTCTAATTCGTTAAGCTGGTTATAGCTATTAGGATTAAAGAAACACCTACATACAGTAAGGCTCGCTGAGTGTATATTAGCCTGTCTCGACCATTGTTATCCGTAGTGTTTATTTATGTTTATGTAGCTGTGAAGCTGATCTGTGTATAGCAGTACTGGTTAGTGTTGATTTGGTAGGTGATAAGTCCTTCTGTATAACCTATAGTAACTCATTGTGTTAAAATACATTAAAGATAGACCTTCGCAGAGAGTCTTTGATTTATGATTCACGGTGAAATACATGTATATAAATTAACATGTTTCCAAATAGTATAATGTGATATAAATGACCAAAAAAAAAAAAATTTTAAAGCTTTTTAGAACTCATGAATACAAAATGACTGTATCAGATGTTGTACTTTGATATTTATTCTTTTTGGAGAAATTACGTGAAAAGACTTTATAGACATAAAGAATATTGATCTTTACAAAATGACAATGCTGAAGTATACATATATAATCGATGGGACAAGAAATGATTCATTTTTGTTTTGGCTAACTCATCTCTTCCTATTTGCTACTTTTAATTTGTTGGCTAAATAAATTAAAATATGAAATAATTAAAACAGGACCATCTAGATCTGTTTGCAAGGTTTGAGTTCTAAATTATCTCCCCTTGGTGGAAACTTTTTATTTATTTTCTTCATAATATATTTTCTAAAAAGCTTGAAAAGCTACTTGTCTGTGAGACTGTATAATTTTGGATTATCTTCCCTTGTTTTGAAATCAAATGTTTATTTTCTTCATAGTCCCTTAGACTCTATAGACATAAAGAATATTGATCTTTACAAAATGACAATGCTGAAGTATACATATATAATCGATGGGACAAGAAATGATTCATTTTTGTTTTGGCTAACTCATCTCTTCCTATTTGCTACTTTTAATTTGTTGGCTAAATAAATTAAAATATGAAATAATTAAAACAGAGGACCATCTAGATCTGTTTGCAAGGTTTGAGTTCTAAATTATCTCCCCTTGGTGGAAACTTTTTATTTATTCGTAATATCTTTTCTAAAAAGCTTGAAAAGCTACTTGTCTGTGAGACTGTATAATTTTGGATTATCTTCCCTTGTTTTGAAATCAAATGTTTATTTTCTTCATAGTCCCTTATTTTTCTTTCTGTTTTTAATTCTATAAATATCTCCCCTGTTTTGAAAACTAATCAATCTCTGGCTATATATATATAAATCATTTGAAAAAAATATATGTCTGTCCATCAGGTTTTTAACTTTAAGTCATCTCCCCTGATTTGAAACCTTGACTGACATTGATGAAATATTTGTCTGTCCATCGGGTTTTTAACTTCAGGTTATCTCCCCTGATTTGAAACCTTGACTGACATTGATGAATATGATGATTACTATCTATCTACCTGTCTATTATGTCGTTAACAGTGGTTTTACTGGCCACCTTGTATAAATATTTTCTTTGAATTTTCTAAATCAATCCAACAGATCTTAATCTAGTTCCAATTTAGCCATTTATAATGAAGAAAAGCAAAGACTTCAAAGTAAACAAATATATACAATGTGTGAATAACAATGACCTTTTGACCTTTCACTGGTCCTGTGACCCCAATTTGAGGTCAGCATATTTGACCTTGGGTCTTTTAATGGTATACTCTAAGTCTGAAGTAACCAGATAGTTTTTATCAGGAAATCTAAAAATCTGACCAGAATTTAGGTTAACTGGATTAATGGTCAGTTTAATGGTCATTTGATGGTCATTTGATGGTCAAACAAATATTTAATTTTAGATTACATAACTGGTTAAAGCTCCAAGCAATTCGTTTTCAAGCTTGATTACAAATAGTTTGTTCACCCATGTGTATTTAGTAGAGTAGTAATCTGATAAGCATAACTTTTCCTTGTAATCTATCATCAGGTAGGCCTTGTGGTTTGATTAAAGTTACTTTCATAAGAATACAATATCCCCTTTAGTTCAAACAGACCAGGATATCTCAACAGCAATTGGCTGTTAAATTCTATGTGAGTGGTCTGTTGAAATTATAAGCTGTTTTTGTAGGAGTTCAATGTTAAAAAGGGATGCATTTTACCGTCGATTTCATCATATGTAGGTGGAGATCTTGATTGCTAAATCAAATTGAATCTTTAAATCCTGCAGATGTATCTAATGTTCAAAACCAAAGTGAATAAGGTGGTGTCTGTATGATAAAAAAATTTCATCCTAAAGTGTATATCCCCTGGTGCTTGCTGTCTTTATGAAATTGTATTTTAACATGTACATGTAATATGAAATTTTTTTGTAAATATTCAGTTATCTCCCCTGATGAATCATGCTGCAGATATTTTAATGTTCAATTCACAACAATTTATAACTGTTTCCTAAATAAATCATTTATACTTTATCTTTTTTGATTGGATAAAAATTGTAATTGGCCAATACAATACAAAAATTAATATGATATAAAAATGTTTTGAAATGTTTTCATAAATATTTTATGAGAATATTAATTATGAAATTGGTAGTGTAATTAATATAAAGAATAATGGTGACTTAGTATAAATACATATGAATTTAATGATAATTAATGTAAATAGTGGACAATTGACAGAATTTGAACAAAAGGATTAAGTATTAAATAAAGGACATTTACATGTACGTAAGTGGCATTTATTTTATTCAGTTGAATATTTGAATATAATGATTATGCCATGCATACAAATCCTTAATTTCCTCACCTTCCACGTATAACAAACAGATTATATACTCAGGTCTTAACATTACTTAAAGCCTTTTAAATAATAACATTACACCATAATAAACCAGATCAATTTTGTATACAAATTTGATATCAGCGGTTTGAAAGACTAAAACTGCCGTTGAACATTAAATACCTGCTCGACTAACTCCTAATGATATGCTAAGACTTGTCTGTGCCTATATCTTACCATTGTAGACATATTACCGTATACATAAAATTGTTTAGACATTTTGTGGTACGTAATCTTTAAAGTGCTCTTCTATGTATGGAGGTACATATAATGTTGTCGTGTGTACATATCATAATGACTCCCACTAGCTATACATAGGAGTATGGTTGAGATCAGTAGCAGACTTATTGACAATATTCATTGTGTTTTGTTTACCTTTTAGACTATACCTACGTTGTCAATCGGCTCTGTATGTGAGGTCATTTCAAACATTTTAAAGGGATTTAAAACACAGCTTCCTATACACGGACGTGTATTATTTGAATGTCACTTTCCAATCCCTTTTTATTGGGGATTGAGCTTTTGAAGGAATTTGCAAGAACAAGATCAAATTTCATGCTACCTGTTTGTGCAAGTCTATAATGTTACTTGTTCATCAGTGTTGTTGACTTTTTTCTGTATCCGACATGTAACCGATCATCAGGCATGATAAACTAAAGTTAGGTTTTGGTGATCCACAAGCAAAATAAGTGTATTGTTTGCTGTTTGCCGTGGATACATCTGACAGATTGAACTACGCACTGGGAAAGTTCTCTTTGATGAACACGACAGATATATGTGGACTTAGTTTCTAATGGAGTAGGCGGGTATATATCCTTTCACCGCCGGTCGACATATTGGATTATTTGTTTTACCAAATTATAGATCTTTTGGTGGGTTCAATACATGCGTGTAAAAGTAAATATTAAGGTATCAATTTACTTTAACGTGTAACATATGATCGGATCAATTATTGTCGTTTCGTCTGGACTTCAACTCTGGATCATTCGAATGTTTAATTGTCACCTGTGTGTGACAGTCTGTACTGATTAGCGGTGAATATTTTAATTTTTACGATGGACATATTGTAAAAAGACGTTCTTAAAACGAAGTATCTATTTGATGTTTCAATTTGGAGTGCTGATTTGAATTTTGTGAAAACATTTTTATTCATTTCGGTGAAGATGTGACTGACACTTGTCATCAACCTATATATAAATTTATGTCTACTGCATAAAAAACATTAATTGTCTGGCTAACAAAAGGTTACAAGGCCAAACAATACAACCTTCTACTAAAACAGGACACAAAAACGTTTACCAGCCGGACGACTTGATGAAGCCATACTCAGTCACGGGATTTTAACGACCAATTGATATGCATGAACTGGACGAGAATATTGGATGGTGATTATGCTTTTGTATTACAAAGGAGAATGATCTACCATTGTGAAAGTTTATGTATTGTATATTGTCGGACGCTGGACTATCGATGAAGCTTCTATTATTTCTATCTAGAACAGTATATCACTAAAAGAGTTTTGTTCGATATTCTGCTGACTGGAGATTTATGCATGTGGCCAACCGGGGTAGGAGATTCATGCTTGAAATTATACACAAGCTTTTAATATTGACATTGATGTATGTAAATTTCTGTCATATGTCTGCGATGGTGAGGATTGTAGAAACACACATGTTTACAGTTCAGTGAATTGATCAGAAATTTTATCAGCATATTATAACTTGTTTGGTGTAGATGTACTAGACACTGGTATATATGTGAAAGAGAATTTCACCTGTACAGTGCAATCAATATGTGGAGCAAATTATTTCCTTTTTGAAGGAGAACATTTAGTTATAAATTGACACATAAGTGATTAAGTATGCTATGATCAGTAATTCATGTGGATGTGTATGCATGCTTTGATAAAAAAATAATTAATTGATTCATTGAAGTTGAACAACATTATCGTGACGGATGAAAACATCCTCGTTTGATGGCAACATGGTGGGAAATATGTGGCTGATTATGCAATTATTTTGAACAATGATGTCACTGTTTCTATGGAAACTAAGACAAGTTTTCACATCAAGTGCGAAATTGGGATATATATATATATATCTTGATAATTGATCTGATCAAACAGACTGTCGTGTGAAGAAGACCTGAGGCTGTACTAATTACGTAGATTTCTATGTATATCACATATTCTGTTCGATATTGGTAACCAAACTCTCTGATTGGAGATCGACTTTTAAGCGACAATTGGATAACCTTTCCAACAGAGTAAATGTCCTTCCTTTAGGGGTTTGAAAGTAGTTCAATATATGAACTGTTAATGTATGACCTTTGAATGTGATTGGAATGGACAAAATAGTGTGCTGTCTGTGTGATATTATCTCTGGAACTACCTACTGATTCCTGTATGCTAAAATCTGGTATGTTTGTGATTTAATGGTGGTTAAATTGTGATGGGTTAAAAACATTCAGAGCTTTAGCATAAAGTCTGAAAAGAATGAAGGACAAGTTTCATTCAAATGTATAAGAATACTTTTAGCTACTTTCTACTTCTAAGAGTACAAAGGCGACTCTGCGAAATACTGAAAAGGCTTCAGCCATTTTGTGATGATTGACATTCTTTTTTCAAGTTAAGATCAGGACTTGACTGAAAGCTCAGAAGTACAGTGTTGGATTTCAGACTGAACTGATACAAAAGGCTGCTAATGGTCTTGTATAACAAAGGATTACATACACGAGTGCATTCATGTAACCAGACGTCACATTTGCTCGTAACATACCATTACACCTGACTACCAACCTACCACCACCTAATTACAACATAGACTGTTCCAAATTCAACAGAAGTGCATTCCATTTTACAAATAAGAGGGGATGACAGTACGTTGTTCAAATGTAGACCAGGATACTTCAATTATCATCCATGGACATAATGTTTAAGATTAAATAACAAAAGTTGAACTATATACTCAACTTTTCTTCGGTTCAGGTTCTATCTACAGGTCGTGAAAGTTGGAGATAAACTTGGTGAATATCGCTTATGGATGCCATATGTGTGTATTTCAATATCTCACTTTGAGATAAAACCGCAAAAGTGTCTGTTCATAACATCTGCTTTGCTAATTCTGCAAACACTTGTGAAACTTTCTGAAGTTTTTAATTTGTGGGTGTCTTTTGAATTGAAATATTACATGAAAGAAGTCTGAAGAATATTGTGTGCAGGACAGTTGTATTGACTTTAAAAAAAGTACGGCTGAAGGATTTCATTCAATATTTGGATTACTACATTTCTTATTCTTCGTAAAAAAATATTGCATCGGATGAAGGAATTCTTTGGATTAAGGTTGCAGAAATAGCTTCAAGTTTATTCTTTATCAAAACTCTTTCTGATCTGGCAATGAAAACTTCATAATTCTGGTTATGGAAATTTGAAAAAATTTATCCAAACTGTCATAAATCAATTATAAATCTATAAAAGTCACAACCAATTAGCTGCTGGAGATATAACAAACTCATCCTCGTTTACAAGTGACGTCATTCACATGAGTGACAGTTTCGGAAAATTAATTTTTCTAAATACTTCGAAGCGTGACAAAAGCTAAAGTTATATTTACCAGGCTGCACTTGATAAACCTCTAGGATTTTAAGAGAATGATTCGAGCTCAGAAATAGGTTTAGTTTCAACCACAATAAAAATAAACAATTTAGACATAGAGTTATGACATTTCAGTTGAGTTGAGAATACTCTACCGGAAAATTGGAAGCTACACCTAAGTATAGCGAATCAGACTCCATTACGAGGGAGTTTATTTTGACTTTTGTGATTTTATTCCGTAACTGGATGACTAAGGGATTTAAATATCTACTTTACACAAAACTACAATAGTTTGTTACACATGTGCTGGACGGTTGATTTTACTTGAGGAAGGATACCCTGTCATTGTAGAATATCACCGCGACATTCATATATATCAAGCAGAGGATTGCTGTTGAATAATGTAGTAAAACCACAGGAAATGGATCATATTTATGTTATACTAAACTGAACGCTTACATTGCAGTAATTGCTTCCGACCGGTACAACTACTCAGATAATTTTTCTGCCTTTTTCAAATACGTCCACCTTCAAGAACGTACCCTAAAAATTCAGGATTTATATTTGAAGAATACACTGTTTAGTATGTATACATGAATGTAGTCTGCTGTTTCATGATGAAGTATATGGTGTGATGTTATGAAATGAACATCAGGAAAAAACACAATACCACCCCTGGCTCATCCTAAAATTCATTATTTCTGCGTGGGAGTGCGGATTACAGATTCTGTATGTTAGCAGAGATTCCGGGGTGCAGCTGATGGTCAGTGTTACGTTGTTTCACCAAATTACCTATACTGTTATCTACCTGTGTCTAAAACATTTCCCAACCTATGAAGTGTCATCGTTGCCATGTTGGTTACACTCTTAATTGTGATTGAGTGAAATATCAGTAGGAGAGTTATCGTATCCACGGAAACAAGATGCCACTGTATCGTAGGTGGCGCTGGTCCACTTCCTGTGTGCCTAGTCTATACGCGAATCCTTTACCTAATGGGAATGTATTACAACTCGGCCCCAATCATCTCCAGGTAAGTTGATAGTTTTAATACTTGAAATTATTTAATACCCAAGGGTTGATTATATTTTGAACTCTCCTGTGTTTGCAGAACACTTTTATTTGTTTGATTTAAGTCCTTTCAGAAGTCAGTCATTTAATTAAGGACATGCCAGGTTTATAAGGTGAAAAAAAAACTGGAGTGCCGAGAGAAAAATCATTGACCTATACATGCCAACTACCCCACTTGGAATTTAAAATTAGATTTCAGACTTGAAGAACTTTTAATTGTGGTAACATGTCAGAACAACTTAACCACTTGGCCACCGTGGCCCTAATATTGAAAACATACAGTATGTATAACAACATGAAAATCTTTGAGTGTTTAAGAAGTTTTTACATATTGGAACTCTCCTATGTATAAGTACAAAAAGCACTGAGGGACTCTCTATCTTAACCTAAATCTTGTGTTGATGAGATGTTGACAAGAATGGAACTCATCAGAGCTCTATAATAACATATTGCCTTTAAAGGGAACTGGCTATTGTGTATTGAATCATACACAACATAAAGGAGACCTTTTTCTGTTAATGATAGGGGTTGAAAGATTAACTGACAAATTGTACAACCTCTAGTCGTGTTCATTTCTGGTGACTTGAAAGGTATCACATGGTGTCTGCTAGCTCAACAATGGCTGCCTCCTCGGGGCACCTTGTCGACAAGCGAAGACAGTTTGATTGCCATGTTTAACAGATAAAGTACATACAAGTATTTATTGTTGTTTGTTAGCTATTGATATTGTGTAACCTTATCATCAGCTACCTATGTAGGCAGTTTAGTGGAACAAATTTGTTTGATTCTGTTCGAGAGTAAAACGTTGTTGGGTTTTTCTAAGAACAATTATTTTTGGGTTATTCAGCCAGGGCCCTCCATTTTTAGACCTGTTACTTGTTTCCATTTGATATTCCTTAATGATTGATATTAAGATATCATGTTTTATTGTAAATAGACATTTTCAGTATTTTGCAGCATATATTTAAATTAAAACTTCAAAATATATAACCTTATTTCAAAATATCTTAACCCACCTGTAGTGTATGAAGAATAATTTAGTGCAATATTTATCCTAATTAACTCCCTCCTCTGTTGTTTACAGTACTGTAATTTATATGAGCCACCTATGTAGTTTCTTCCTAATCATTTGTAATGACAAATGTTATATGTTGTGTGTATATGTTGGGGGGGGGGCTTAATTGTGAGTGAAACTTCATGTGTTTAAGCTAGACTGGCCATTCTTCTCTAGATTATCTCCCCCTAGTTTTTATGACCAAAAAGTTGTGGTTTTAAGGGTTTTTTTTTATATTATCTAGAGACTGGTGGCCTGTCTAGTTTTACCTCAGTTTTGATAGTAGCATGGTTTTATTGTTAAGATCTTGAGAAGTAAGAGACAAACAGTGGAGTTATTATCATTTTAATATCATAATTATTCCTTCTCAAGTTGGCCTATATTGTCCATACTGTGGTTCTGTAAATGTTTCAAATGCAGATCATCACAACAGAATTAAAGTGCTAGATCCAATAACTTTTTATGTTAATTATGGTAAGCCAAATTAAACAATAAATTAGAATATTTATAAGCATGCAAACACTGATAGAATTAGAATTAATGTCGTTTCAGTAGGTCGTAAATTTGTATCTTCAAATTGCATTATGAATTAACCATTTAGAAAAAGAATCCTTTGGATTTGGTAACCTCAATATGCACAAATAAAATTGACAATCAAATGAATTAAATGTTAGGTATGTGTTATGTAGAACATCAGAATAAACAAATTAAAGTTAATTTTCCTTTAAATGAAAAACATGAATATCTCACAAAAGATTATAGTTTATGTTGAGACAATTCCACCTAACTTGTATAGTATATTTCCTTGTTTTATAAAAAATACTTTAAAAAAACAATTTATCATTTTATTCAAATGAGCAACTGGTAATAATAAACTCAATCATGTAGAAGAATTGAGTTTAGTTTAGTCATTTATCTTAAACAGTGTTTTATTTTGAATTAATTTGTTTGCAAAGTGATTGGACACAAGACCTACAAGCAATCCACTCTATACATGGATTATTTTAAGTTTTAACTTGTTTTCAAATCCTAGCTGTTACTTTTTTGTTTATACTTGATGCTACTTTTACACTTTATTGTGTAGAAAAAGAAACAAATTAAAATAAAGTTTATATTAACCTCTCCATAACAATTTACAATACATTAAAATTGAGTTTAGCCATCTCAACTAGAACTGAACAGATTCTAAAGAATAATCGTCTTTCAGAAAACATTTTATCAGTTCTCGTTGTTACATTGTTATTGATAGCCACCTGTAAAGATCATCTTTTCTATTTTATCGTTCCTATATCTTGATCCGAATGTCTTGTTTTACGCTTGCCTTCAGATTGTGTTCTTTATTCTGACTTGGAATTCTGGTTTATCTTATTTTTATTTATAAACACTGAAATGTCTGAGTAAATCTATCTATTTCTGTGGTTTTAAATTTCTGATCTTTAAAAGTTTAAGATTTGTTTTCTTGATATTGATTTCATGTCCTATTAACAAATAGCATTGTTAGCTTACTTTTAGTTTTACAAAATATATTTTCTTGTAAAAGTTATTTTTTTTCTTCAATAATATTTAACTTTGACATATTTGCTGAAAGCATCTATATAAACACTTGCATGTCATGGAGATGAAATTTCAATAACTATAAATAAATAATTGTAGAGTGCAAAAAACATTGTCTTAATAAACATGGTCAAGCTGACAATTCACGCATTGGTTAGTTTGATCAGCTGTTTAAATGTGTCTAGACATGCAGACTAAGGAGTTTACTCACAGACAGCCCCAAACAGGAAATCACCCCTAGGTCAATATGGAGTAAAAAGGGCCAAATAACATCCCTGATTAATTAATAATCACCAACAATGAGCAGAAAGAACCATGTGAGATCCATAATTGAATTACATCCAACATGAACCGCATGGCAAGAAAAGGAAGATGTATAAAAAGAAGTACATAATCAAATTAGCGTGTACTTCTGACACATTGATTCAGAAATGAATCTAGGGTCATTCATGTAAAGTACGTGGAGCAGGTAATCAAATTTATAAGTACTATAAAAGGATTACTTCATTGTTCATGTTACCTGTAACACTACCTGTGAAAATTTAGATAGGTTAGTCTCTTACACATGCTAAACAAATCTCAACAAAATGTAGAATTTTGTAGATTTGATTGGGAATTTAAGTCATATTGTCTCCCTATTACGACAAAAATGCAATTTGAATATCTATAACTAATTAACCATGTTGCAACGTATACATAATCTATATGTATCAAGACCAGCGATTGTGATGTCCTGGCAAAAAAAAAAAAAAAAATGAGGGTATGATGTGATTTAAGTTGTCATAGTCTCATTTGATATGATAATGGAGGTAGGGAATTCTATTGGCTTACAAAATATCTGTTTTGGCCAAATTAAGACAGATAAAGGCAATTCTCAATATACACATGCTTATCACAATTAATGGACGATAGATGTAAACTCTGAATTCTTTACATAATAATGGACTAATTGAGGATCTAATAGAAAGTACTTATACTAAATAATGTTCTCATAACTTATCCATAACATACACAATTATGCAGATACAATAAATACCCTAATATAGGTACTTAACTTGATCCCTTCATATTGAACCAAGGTGTTGGGATTTTATGACAAGTCGATTTAAATCCTCCAGGTTATAAGGGCCAATCATATGTAGGTAAAATTCTGTAATGTTGTATCATAGACTGAAACTGACATTTATCCCAAGCACATGTCTTAGTTTAATTAGCAGGAATTAAGGCCCATAGGTAAAAACTTGACAGTTTAGTAGAGGTTAAGGGCCACAAGCTGCAGGTAAAACTCAGTGTAGTAGACTTTAAGGGGCACAGGTAAAACTCCCTAATGTCTGGCCCCTGAGACAGGAAGTGGGATCGGGGAAGGGGTGATACCCATTCAGTTTACTCAATAGGCACACTAAAATGGGTGAGAGGTTTGTGTACAAAGGCTCTAACGCCATGCCATTGATCTGTATCAGGAGTATGTGTGTAGCCGATCCGAGACTCTTGCATTACCTGTAGTTTCACAGATTTGAAATGTCATGTACCGCTATTAGCTTGTGTGATCAGGTGCATTTCCAATCAGGTGTTGTGAGAAGCTGGTATTTGCATTTTTGAAGTTTTATTGAAGCTTACCAACGTTGCTGATGTAAAATCTGATGACTGCCAAACATTTGGAAATATGTGATCATGTTAATGCTCATCTTTAAACCAGAAGTTAACTGTTTGATGCTATGTGAACTTGCTTGCACTTGATGCTTTGAAAACCACATGTGTTCAATCAAGGCATTAGGCGAAAAATTCTACATATCAAAATTCTTCTGCAAGGGATATCGCAATGGTAAACGAATAGAAACAACATCAATATTCTAAGTTTGGATCAAGAGATATTTTGTGATAGCTATTATATACAGCTGTGTGGATTTGTGTCCTGATTTCTTGGAATATATATACATATTCAGTATTTCTATGGAGAAACACAGGTATATACAACAGTTGATCAAAAATTTCTCTAGCATTCTCAAGGCTGCTTTATCAGAATCTCAGAATCATGACTTTGAACCCTGCATGCATATAAAAATACCAATATGAAATTTATTCCCAAACTTATATATCCATAAGAGTATCAAAATTGGCATATTAATAGTATTAATAATATTCTTTTGTTACATACCAAATTTGTTTAATTAAGATGTTGTTTAATCAACTTAATACATGTATATAATTTAATTTGATTGTAGTTTCTGGCTAGGAAAGGGCTTATATAGGCCTATAGCTAGCCTGTTGCCCAGTCCTTTTGATTTATTCAATAAAATTGGTTGAAATGAAACCCTGCATGCATATACAATTAACAACTTAAGGCATAAAAAAACAATATCGTCATGCATTTTAAAGATTCTCTCGAGTTTTAAAAAATGTTCCACTTAATTAAAGTATTAATTATCTTAATTAAGATTTTAGTTACATGTAATATTATCAATAGTTCTAAGCTATTATTTCCTAGATTACATATTGATTAACCCCAACAGACATTCCAAAACACACTGACTTGATCAAAATGATATCAAAATAATATTACCATGGCAGAATTCTGAGAAATTTGCAATCCTCTTGTCAGTATAATGTGACCGGGTGGGGTGTGTTGCTTGGTGTCTTCGGTGACATGCATCAGTGATATAGCACTATAAAAAGGGCAACAGTTCCACTATACAAGAAGACACAACACGTACATACCACAGTCTCCCAAAACACGCACCTCATACACGCATCACACCGCAAACATGGGAGGCCGTCTTTACATGACCATAGCTGTTAATAGGACGTTAATCAATCATACAAACAAAACAAGCAGAAGTAATGTTTTCAGTTTCCTTGCGTGCTTGAAGCAATTTGCTATAAGTCAATCTCACTGACAGACATTGGATTCTTTCCATTAATTAATTGCTGAACAAATAGCTTCAATTTTTATCTGATGTGATATATCTTGTATATTATAAGGATGGAACCAGTTACTATACAAATGTGATGGCTGCAATTATAGGTGTAATGCTAAGTCTTTGTCACAACAAGCATGATATGGATTCAAGGTTACCCGGTATCTTCTACAATGCTGCATCACCTCACATTTGAGATATAACAGGTTCAATGATCGAAGATATTTCTGTGAAACTAGATTTCCTTTCCTCTGGATTTGTGATATTGATCATAAAATGTGGGTTAATTCAAACACCTTTGGGGAATATGTATAGGGTGATTGACAGCTGACCCAATGACTCCTTCAGTATGATATAGTGACTAGAACTTGTGCATATATAAGCACACCTCATAAAGACATGGAAGCATCTAACAGCTATACCAGAGCTTGTAGACCAAGTCGGGAATCGATAAAAATAGGAAGTTTTTGTTTTAAATTATAATTTGAATGATATTAATATAGTGCAAAAGTTTGAAAGCTAAAAGGGGAGATAATCATATAAATATATTTATGGAAAAGACCAGTAGTATAGGCCAAGCCTGTTGTCCAATCTATATAATTGTCTAAAAAATGTTGCTGCTTTAGTTTCTTTCTGGAAGATGAGGTAAACTACTGTAAAATCTTCAACTTATAATGTCATACAGATGGGGTCCTTGCAAGTATGACAAAATGATGTAAAGATTAATAGTCTATGTTGCCAATTACAGATGTATGCTTGAAACTAAGGGGAGGTAATTTGACATCTGTACAACTTGGGGTGGCCATATATCATGATATTGTCTCATAATGAGGCTTACTACAATAAGTAATATTGATTTTTGGTTAGTTGTTGAGAACTTTAGTATGATATAATAAGCAATGAATTAAATCTGAAACACCAATTATTCTTTCATGTCAGTCTACCAGTATATGTATATATATATTTTTTTTTTATATATTTAAGAACCATTATTGATAAAATCATATCTACTGGGTAATATTATGATAGAAAGTTCTGTCTGAATTGACTTAAAATAATGAAGAAATAAATAGTACCAACAATTAATATTTCCAGTCAATGACCAACTATGATATTATCACCTTTGCTCATTCACCCCTGAAATTTCAAAATGAACTGGTCTAATATTTGATTTCGAAGAATCTAAATTTGACTTAAGGGGGGGTGAATGATTATGTATCTAGATGATGATTTAGGTTGCGGATCTTTTTATTCATTTTCAAGGTAACTTCCTAATCCATTAATATAAAATGGTAACTTGAGTCAGTTAGGGAACAATTGCAAGATATTTTTTTTCAACTTAACATGAAGATATAATCTTACAATCATGGTTCATTTGTGGCCATGTGGTCTACAACATATACTTTAGGGTTGAAACAGGATACTGTTTAGTCAATGTTCAATTTTATTTTCAAAAGCTAAGTAACCTTCTTTGAGTCATATATATACATTTATAGTTATTTCAAAAACAAAATGGGTCAATTTGTTGGCTATTACCCGAATGTTTTGTAAGCATATTTGGGAAAATGTTATTGTTATACAAGTTAAAAATAATACATAGTTATAACCATAACTTTGTATCTTTAACACTTTTGTATCATTTTAATTGTCAAGTGTTCAAGCATATCTTGAATTACACGTACATACCATAGTGATCTATAATTGCAACTCTGGTTTAAATTTCTATTGTGAGGAAAGAAACATATCGTGCTAATAAGGTTAAATTATGTCTGCAAACTCTGTGTGACCTGAAAGAACATCTCAAACAATTATAATCTTTTAGCATATTTAAGTAACCTTATTGATATGCTTGTCAATTTGTAACTGTCAATTATTAAAGTTATTTCTGATGTGTAGGTATTTTGTGCCAGTTCATATACACTGAATGTAATCAAACTTTACCAAAATGCAGTCTTAACTCTTTGGTATTAAATGTTAAAATATTCCAAAGCAAGAATTTAAACAACCCCTTCTCTAAAATGTTTTTAAAAACAATTAAGAGTCAATCAGACAAATGAGTTGAAAGCGACAATATTAATATACTAAACTTCTGTTCATCTTATAGATAAACAGACCCCATGCCTTGTAATAAGCCCACCCTGGAGAGATACAATTCTGTAAAATACTATTCACAAAAATTGCATTTTTATAATTACCGTATTCGACCCAATAAGTGCCCAGGGCGCTTAAATAATTGATAAAAATGAAAAGGTGCTAATAAGTCAAAATTATTGCAAATTTATACCGTTTTATGTAGTTTTGGTCCTTATTTATGCCTGGGAAATTGAAATTGAGGCCCCAAAAAGGGGGAGGGGTGCTTATAGGGACATGGGCGCTTATTGGGTCGAATACTGTAACACAATTTATGGGGTATTCCCCATAGATTTGTAAGAATTGTAATTATATTATTAATGTTTCTTAAGATACCAAAGGTCACAAATATTGGTTTGATTAAATTGTCTACCTGTGGTATTCAGGTATGCATGATTATGTTAGTTTCCCAATACACATTCACCTGTCCAGGTAAAGGTGATTAGTGGAATTTCTTGGGAACTAATTGCATATTATTACCTGTACTTGCTGCACACCTAAACTTTCATATACACATATACATACAGGTGTGCCATGTAAATGTATTAGCATCAGATATGTGGAATACAGGTACCAATAATACAGGTGGAATGACCTGAAGGGGACATAGCGGTCAGTTATTGAATTACGCTGGACACACAAATTGGTATCGGTCAAGCATTGACATCCAAACTGGACAGTAACTACCTGAATAAGGACGGGGAACCCCCATGAGAGGCAGGAAGATTGTAAGACCATGTGATATTTGTGGGAGATTTAGTATCGGCGTAGTGTGGATGCCTGGATGACAGGATTATGTCTGTAGGAGACAGTTTTGTGGTGTTTTAACTGGACATTGAGTATCAGAGCGGTCAGTGGATGTATGTTTTACGTGGTCACTCTCACATTTGGTAAGGTTCATATTTGTGTCTTGTTAGCGGACTTTATTTATGAATCTGACCTCTTCCTGATATACTCTGACCTTATAATCAAAGAGGTCAAATTCCTTTCGTTAATTATATTTATGTTTGTATCCGACTTTGACTGATATGCTTATATATATGTATATATATATATATCCATGTTGAATCTCCAGGTATATCAGATAACATTGCATGCATTGTACTCACGTTAAAAGAGTTTATGTGTATACCTATACATGTACTTTGTGAAAAACATATTGAGGGTCTAAGCTTTTGCAAGAATTGCACATTTTTTTGTTTTACCAGATTAAATATCAAAGTGTATTTCAATGATAGTGCAAAATGTAGATTTTGCATATAAAAATATGGTGTTATAGTCATACTTATCCAAGTAGTATTCTGTATTTCCATTTTACTGAGTTGTCTGCCCTTGCAGATAGGCATTGACATTGTTATCTTCCAGCTGGGTAACTTTGTAATATGCAAAGACACATAAAGTCTTTGTTTTAATTCTCATGTATTTCAACAGGTATTAAATATTTGCAATATGAAGTCTCCATGTCACAATTTGGTAGCATACACCCTTAAATTTCAATGTCATTTTAAGTTACCATACACCCTTAAGTAATCTAAGTCTCATTATCTTATACAACTGTATACCCTAAAACATCTATCTTGGGTATATGCTACCCTAGAGAAGCAAATTGTAACACTCTCCTCTATTTTTACATTTTTTACTACATTGTATATGGTATACCAGGTAACTTAAAGATGCTCCTCCGCTGACAAATGGTATTTTTTCACTATCAAAAACAGGATCAGATTTGGAATTTTTCTTCAGTTACAAAAGTTACTTTCTTAACACCATTACCATCATTGAAAAGTTTGAGCTTCTAATTTTACTTAAAGATAGAAATATTAGAAATAATTAATTGCATCCTGAAAAAATTCTGTGGCACTTAATGTTCTATATAGAATGAAGTTCTGACTTCGCATGCACCAAAAGCAAAATAAATTATTTCATATTAATTTTTTTGTGTTAATTAGACATATATATACACAATTAAACACCAATTGTTGTTCAAATAATGCGTATCGTTATGGTCTGTCGGCAGTGGAGCATCTTTAAGTGTAACTCAGTCTTAACATGCAAGTGTCTCTATATCATAAAAGGATGACTCCAACCTGATGAAGTTGTTGATAAAGGAGCTGTTGAATTCTTTAGATAATTGTATGTAGCTTCAGTTTCTCAGGTGAAACAAGAATGAGTCATTGACTTCTATAATTCCCCACCTTGGTACCCCTAGCTCAAGAAAAAATGAAATATTGCATTTTTTAAAACGTTGAGTTAATCAGCATAGGTTAGTGGGGCGTGCTAAGGTGAGTGTTGTATTATCAACAAAGATCTATTCAGATAAAGATGTTTTATTGTAGTAAATTGATTTCATAGTCATATGAATGCCGTCCGACTTACTAAACGTTCGAAAGCGTTAAAAAATACTCGATCAATGAACCCTGTCTCTTTAGAGAAGTTTGTCCAAATATTGACAGAGAATTATCAGCTGAAGCGTTCACCGTCGTGAATATTTGAGTTGTGTAAACGTGTTTTCGATCTCCATGAAATTTCAGTGTTGTGTACACTGATGGATTATTGTATCATTGATGTGGTTGATAATGCTAAGCTGTAAGGTCCAAGCTATGGATCATAAGAGGTCGTGGTTTGCAAGTTTTAAAGATGTTGATATGAGGAAAGTTAAAGTTTCACACATGTATTAAGGTTAATCTAAGTTCATAGTATAGTGAAAGTTGACAACATTCATAACAATAATAAACTACCTACCACACACATTTTCTTCAATGTATTCAATAAATAGCCGTCTAGACTTGCTCAAGTCAATCTTTGACATTATTCTAGTAAAATCTGTCTATAAGGATCAGCCAGGAAACAACATAGAAATATATGGCTTGTAACATGTTTAATGGTCCTTTGTACTTTGTTGAAATTAGCCATTTGGGACAACAAAACATAGTCTTTTGAAGGTGAACATTATATAGACGCAAATGTTACAATAATATGCTCATTTGTTATTAAGAGCTACATTTTGTACTAACCCTTCCAAACTTATTAGTTTTTGAGAACTATTGCTTAGACTGATTTGAATCCAAATTCAACTGTATCATTGTAATTTTTTTTCCAAATTAAATTCTACTTAATATTGAGTTTCTTAATTTTATTGAGGTCAATACAAAGTTTGATTAACTTGAGAAACACTATCGACAGAGAACAGAGTCAATATATATATACATGTATATGCTTTTTGTCATAGGGAATCACAACACATTACCTAAATTTCTGTCATTGAGAAAGAGTGAAAAATATTATTTGAAAATATTATAGTTATATTTCCAAAAAACATTCTATAAACATTTAGTTGAAATTGTTACGATCAAACTACTCAAGTTCATGTTATTTCTAAAGGTCCTCCTATATACAGTAATTGTGTTATATATATAACGTCTCGGAGTCAAATGAAGTAACCTTCAGGTCCATACATAATTTAATTATTTGATTAATGACATTGTAATATTGTAACAGGTTTGGTTGTGTTTTGGTGTATTCAAGGGTAGAATCAATTATCAATATTGATCCAGACAATAGGTAATTTTATCTTTGAAGTTTTTTATAATGTGATCGATTCTTTGTTATAACAGATATATATATATATATATATTATGTGTATAATGGAGGTCACATAAAGAACCTAGAATATAAACGTCTAGCTGTGGATTTTATTATCTTCTCGCTGACAGACAAGGTTAAAAATCAATCATTTATCATGTTACAGTATCTATACATGTTTTTAGAAGTCTCTGCTCTAAGTACAACTAAGGACTCCTAAACTAGAGGATTTATATGACCTGAATATTACATGTACCAGGTATATAATATATACGAGACTGGGATATCTCAAAGTTTAAAAACTTGTTTTACAGTCACATATAATACAGTTTTTAGATACATATAGATGCAGTTTTAATGTAGTCCGTAGTCCTTACTACCAATAAAACTATAATATTAGGTTGTAGGATAATGAAAAATGGGGGGGGGGGGGGGGGGGCTTATTACAGAGCGGCTTATTGCAAAAAGGGTCTTTATTTAGTAGAATATGGTATGCAGCTAATGCTATGCTCATCAAAATATGCTACGTTTCTATCACATTCAATAAAGCTACCTCCTGTGTTTCTATAATATATAAATGCATATATATGACAGTCACCTTGAAAATGTAACAGAACGAAAACGGCCAGTTTATGTCTTACAAAACAATAGTTTTTAGATTATCTCCCTTTATAGTTTGAAATGTAAAATCTGCATTATATGTATAATTTTAGTGATACTTTTGGTATTCCACTGACTTCATATTGCTTTAAGCTTCTGTCTAAAGTTCCATTTGCTAGCTGATTCAAAAAGAACAACTGTATACATCCTAAGCTTTAACATGTCTATACAGAACTAAAATTAAAGGTCTTAAATGACACGGAAGCAGAAAGATCCGAGTTTAAAATGTTAAATCAAGTCAATTTGATAAAAGATTTACCTGAACAGGTGTAGTGTAGTTTTAATTAGCCAGCTAGGTGTGACTGACTTTGTCTAATTTGGGGTTAAATTACCTGTTTTTCTGCTGGGAGAATCCTGTCTTATTTTTGTACAACAATTTTATGGTGTATAGCTACGAAGTTTTAATGTTATTCAGCAGATAGGAGATAGGAGTTTCCCAGGATTCAATTTTCCATACACACATTAGCAAATTAAGTTTATAGAGGCAAAATATACGCAGATGTATCCATGGTTGTTTCACTCAAGGTGTGTATTTAAGATAATTATGTTTGATAAGAAGTTTTGATTCAAAAATTTGTCAATATTTGCTGAAGGTTTAATCCAATAGCAAAATTATTACAAGTGATGCATTCTTCAAATGTTTGAACTTATTAATGATAAAATTGTACAATTTGTTAAGACAAGACTTCATTTAGCAGTTACATTCACCTTGTCTAATGTTTGATATGGAAAGAAAACACAATTTTAGCTTAAAATACAGAACTTTAATTAGAAATATATTCTATATGAAAAGAATCCAAATTGTAAAGATAAATAAAATATCTTAATCTGAATTATCATTTGCCGATACAATAAGGGGAGACGACCAATCATATCCATCCTGTTCCTCTGTAACATATTGTGGCCCCAATGTATCGTTATAGACCTACATTATTGAATCAGGCGTTTCCTATCTGGTCCCTAGAGCATCATGAATAATACAGAGGTATTTTGTGTGAATTGAGTATCTGGTTTTCACGCTGGTTGGGTTTTATCGATTTATCTAACAGTTTTGCATATAAAATTGTTCTCCAGTATCTGACTGACAGACGATATAACTGCATGATGGTTGAATTATGCAAAAAAAAAAAAAAAAAAAAAAACCCAGAAAAACCATTAGTACAGTATATGCTAAGCCTGCATATTACAAGGTAATATAATATAGCAGTACACACTCGATAACTGTTTCCTAAGAACCATGCTTTTGAGGGAAGGGGGGATTATTTTATCATTATGGTATTTTATTTGAAAACCTGCCTTAGTGACCATCACCTCTATATATTTGAAGACCACCTGGTTGATAAGACCATGTTTTTTAGGATTACCAATTTCAACACAATGTGACCTGTGTATAAAGACCACTTGTCTATATAAACCATGTTTTCTTGGTAACTGTCTATAAAGACCACCTAAGGCACCAAGAAAAATTCATTACAGCAAAGTGGTCCTAATACACATGTCAAATTGACCATTAGGGACCCTGAAAAAGAGGTCTTATTAAGCAGGTGGTCTTTATACAGAAGTCGTAGCTTAGACAGGTTTTACTAAGTATGCTAAAAATTCATCTTCCTCTTCAATATATATTTCCATTTTTTATTCATGAGTATCCACATTTGTGTTTTTCAGAAAGATCTTGAGCAGGCAGACAAGATGAGGACGAATGGTGAACAGCATATAATGGACGACCATTACGCTGTTGACTCGATACGGCCAAAGTGTATAGAACTTCAACGCATGTGTGATCAGTATCGGGAGTTGCTACGGCGACGGAGAGAGCTCCTTGACACGTCACATGACCTTCAGGACAGAATTGACAAGGTCAGATCCCATGTTTTGTGTTAAAAAAAATTAATGTTTGTTAATGTACAGTAACATATGTGTGAAATTTGATATTGCCAACCTAATACATATGGATGTTCGATATGATAATGACTAATCGTTAAACTCGGCAATATCTAGTTTCATTATGTTGTAATATCAATATGAAAGAAAAAGGTTAGATTTCGATTTAATATTACATCATATGATGTTAATTTTTGTGGAATCATAAAAAAAAAAAATCTGTTGTCTAAATGGCTCATAGAAAGAATTATCATACCCCCTGCAGCAAAGTTAAGGGGGTACGTTGTATACCGGAATCGAGTTGTCTGTCTGTCCGTCTGTTTTAGCTGGCTGTCTGATAAGACATGCATGAAATGGCCATCTCATTCCATCCAGTCAGGTTTTGTAATGTTAGATAGTGCCTTTGACATTCTGATTCTATATGGGGTATTTATGTCTTTAAACACAATTTTAGTATTGAAGTATTATACTGTTGTTTTTCCTCCCTTTTACGAAAATGTATGTTAAGGAACTTTGAACTTTGACCTTGACAGGCCAACAAATGGTGTACAAGAGGTGTTGACATGTTGTCAAGGCAACAGGTAGATGCTTGTCAGACCGCCCAGGGAGCTGAAGTTGCCATCAGGGACATCGAGAGCTTTGTGGCTACTGCCGGACAACTCCGTCTAAATAACCCAAAAGAGTTCCGACAACTGTTTGAAAGCATGATCACACCAGAAACAAGGGTAATTAAGTTTTATAACCCAACGATATCTGAATATATTCTTCAATCCTGTTCAATAGATTGATTCTGTAAAGAACAAATTATTAGTATAATACTAATAATTTGTATATATAAGTATCTTTTTTTTGTCTGTTTTTGCGAAAAAAATGATCCTTTTTACAGGCAAATGTCCAGAAAGTTCTAAAAAGAATAGAGGATGTACAAGCTATGTGTGAGAAGCGACATCACAGTCTACAACAGGTCGCCAAGACATCAGGACGTCCTAGTACGTCTCAGAGAGTACCCCCCACCCACGGCCATCTGCCCCACCCTCACCACCAGGAACCTGACCCTAAACGCAAAACAAATACAGAAAACCAGCAACGTCAACAGGGCATCTACGAAAGGTCGGCTCGGGTGAGTGTTTGAGAAGTATTCAGACAGCATTCATGTCTGATTAATTGATTGTAAAGAGTCAGCTTCAAAAACTTGAAAAGAGACATTTTGTTAATAATTATTATCATTCCAGAAAGATATCTGGTGTTCATGCATGCGTAAAGTGAACCCTCTGTAATCCTGCCACCTTCAATTCCAGCCTGAACCATACAGATTACAAATTTTCTTAACAGATTTTGTTCTGTTAGTCAATGTAATGTTATGGTAATTGGTTCACTTAACATTTTCATTCAAACTGAGAGTTTTCCGGGCTATTGATCGGCACCCAGATTATTCGGGATCCACTTTTGTAGTCTATTTCTGCAAAATTGAAGTAATTATACTTACAATAATTGAACATAATTATAACTTTAATCTTGTTCTATTGGCTCAAAATATATAACATCCATTACGGTTTCATTCAGTATAAAAGCCTCTGAGTCTGACTCATATTTGTCTCAGAAATGTTATATTTCCTGTTTTGTGATTTTCTAAATTATTGTTTCCGTAGCAACGAACTGATGGCAGTTCATCTTCCCGTCCATACATCACACCTCCGTGTTCAAACCTAGGCAGTCTCCCTGATAGTCTCAATGTCGGTGAGAAGACACGTGCCTCTGTGACTTCTATGTCAACTACGACCTCTTCGGGGTCATCAGGGTCAGCGAGGTCAACAAGCATGATGGATACAGATACTCTTATGGCCAAGAGGAGGTAAGCATTTCAAAGTTATTCTGTCTTTCCATATTACAGATTTACCTCCCTTGCAGTTAGGTATCAATTGTGACGTCATTTGTTTGTGAACTAAATTTATCTTGTTTATCTCTTGAAGTGTGGCGTAATGCTCGCAAACACATGACGTCACAATCGATACCTACCTATCTACAGTGGAACTTGGTTGATACGAACTCAGATAATTTGACAACCCAGCTTAATACGAAGTACTTTGCCGGTCCCGGCCGAATTCCCTCTTTACCTTTGTTTAAAGAACTTGGATAATTCGAATTTGGAAAACTCGAAGAACTCAGATAGAACAAAGTAAATTTTGGGTCCGAATGACAAAAATCATACATAAAATGTTCTTATAACTTGAAATGAAATTTTTTGGACAACGAGTTTGCCGAAAATGCCGATTTTCTTTTTCATAAATCTGCTGTAGAACAGCATTTCAAAATATATACCTCTGTTTTATTGTTGTAAATTTGCAACTATACCATCAGCGATTTTGACATCTCTCTTGTTCACATGATTTTACGACATGGAACTAGTCTTGATACCGTATACCAAGAAAAGATATCGTCAGTAGACATGAGAACTCGCTTAATTCGAACACTTGGATCACTTGAAGTTTTATCTCAGTCCCTTCGAGTTGGTATTGACTGAGTTCCACTGTACTTGAATCTTAGATTATTTGTTAATTTTTTTTCTTCATAAAAATGAAAGCATTTAATTATTTTTCAGAGCCAATACACTGTATATGTTTGTTTGGATTTGTATTTGAAATGCCATCTGGGTTTTTTTCTATAGACATATTTATTTTAAAGATTGACCATAATGCTGAGGAAAAATGGAGTCTTGGATAACACTTGATCAATATTAATAACACCATTGAAATTTTAACTTTAAATCATTTGATATAAACATAATTATCTAAGAGATTGAGATATGTATTCTTTCTGGAAATACTATTGTGATCTTTCACATCGTTTGATCTATCTCATCATTATTCTCTTTCAGACATGTGCTAAACGAGCTTATAGAGACTGAAAAAACATATGTATCGCAACTCTATGATATTATAAAGGTAGGTATTTCAGGCAACACAGAATTATTTTATTTAATAAAAGTAATTTCCTGGATTTTTGAAGCAACACACAATTATTATATATATATATATGATAATTGTAATTTCCTTGGTGTTTGGAACAACACAAAATTATAATATATGCCAATAAATATGATTTCCTAGGTTTTTGAAGCAAACACAAAATCATAATTTAATAATAATAGTTATCTAGACAATACATTTGTCAGATTTGATAGATGAAATAAGATATTTTTATTGGGAAATATTGAAGTCATAAAATGCTCCAAATTACTTACTATATTTACTAATTTATTAATTTTGGATGGGTCAGCCATTTTCCTCAAAAGTTAAACAATTTTATATTATTTTATTATGAACTAACAATATCATAATATTTTCAGCAGCAAACATTTTAAATAAAGTTTTTTTTTTCAAATGATTTAACTTATACATATGAAACATAAGTTTGAAAAATTGTTGGCTAAATTGCTATTTTTCCAGGGCTACCTGATGGAGTTAGACAACAGAGCCATGCAACACCTCATTCCGGATGAACTTGTCGGCAAAAAGGAAATACTCTTCGGAAACCTAGAACAGATATATTCATTTCATAAAAAGTGAGAAACATTTCTCATTCTTTTATTGAAGGGCTTGCTTTAAAATAATTTTTACTATTTATGCAAAAACTTGAAACATTAATTTTTTTTAATTTTTTTTTTTGCATTCTGTTATTTTCCTGCGGAAGAGAATTATCAAATGTCCTTCTTGACATAAATTCACCTGTAGTAAGGTTTATTACGGCCAATTTTCTAGATTTTCACACCATATTTGTGTTGATTAAATGTTAAAATACATGTGTCTTAATTCTGTCATTAATTTAAGATTTCAATAATAATTCTCTTTTCCAGTATATTTCTACAAGAACTACAGAACTGTAGAGACCAGCCAGCAAAAGTAGGAAAATGTTTCGCAAATAGGGTATGTATCAATTTCTTCATTTTTTATCCCGCCAACTCAAACTTATTACAATGTATTTAATTCACAGATATCTCATAATTTTAATCCTTTAATTCTGAAGATTTATTAAAATTGATTTTGTAAGAAAATAAATGTAGAGAGTTTCTAATGTAGAATTTTTAGAATATTTATGAATGCGCTTTCTGTTTACAAAATAAAAAAATGTTCACCAATAAAATGATTTGTGATTGTTTTATTTCTTTATTTTTTTATTATCTATTTATTTATTTATTGTTAGAATGAAGAGTTTCACCTGTATAGTGTTTACTGCCAAAACAAACTGAGGTCAGAAGCTCTACGGAACCAAGTCGGAGATCAAAATCCTTTTTTTCTGGTAAGTAAGATTTTACATTTCATACAACTTCCCAATATTTTATTAAGATTTGGTGGTATTTTATGCATTTCATTAAAATGTGAAGTGCCTGTTCTGTATTGGTTTGTCAAGTTTTTGTTTGTACGATGATTAAAAAGGAAATGCAAAAGAAATGATATATTGATGATGGAATAAAAAATGTGCAGTGAAATATACTATAATTATGGTTAAGAGACAAAAACATATATATTAAATATAATTATTCAAGGGTGTCAGTCAAGGTGATGCCATTTGTCACTTATTCTTTCTCCTATTAAAAGGAAGGGAAATCTTAGTTTATTCTATGTAATTATGGAGGAGCTTAAGATAAAACAAAAAAAAACATTTTTGTAATGAGTAATTTTGATTTCTGAAGAATTTGGATTAATGACCCCTTTTCTTTTAACAACAATGGTGAATAATTCAACTGATGTTGTGAAATAAATGTTTTATTTTCATTTTTAGGAATGTCAGAGGAAGTTAGGGCACAAATTGCCATTAGGGGCATACCTTCTTAAGCCTGTGCAGCGAATCACAAAATATCAGCTCTTACTCAAGGTATTCATAGCATATATATACTACCTTAAACCTGAATACAAAATGCAGTTTTTACTGTAAATTTACTGTTTACATAAAAAATAAACTATTTTATCAAAATTTGAAAATTCATCTTTTAGATATTCTTCTTATGATAATTCTCATAAGTAATTGATTTTCATTTTTTTTCAGGAAATGCTGCGGTTTTCTGAGCAGGACCCGACCTGTGAAGCTCATATACAGGAAGCGCTGGACTCCATGTTGGATGTTGTACGTTTTGTAAACGACAGCATGCATCAGGTCTCCATCGTTGGTTTTCCTGTAAGTTTACAATGTACTAAACATCTAAAAGTATTGTTCATTTGATATGAAATACTTAACAAATTGTAAGAAGATATATATAGCAAATGATACGAGTATATCACAAGTTGTCTCCCTTCAATAGAATTGATCACCTGAAAGTTTTGAATTATTGAAGTAGTTTGAGTGGTAAAAAGATAAAAACATTAATGTACATGTTATGTATTTTATTTTGATTTAGTCCAAGATTTAAAAAGAATATGATGACAGGGTGAATGGGAGCTTATACATTGGTAGTTGTGAACAACATATCCTTGAATTTGGTGATTTCAAATCTGATAACAATTCTTATATATTTGGACAGCTAACTTGTTTGTAGACCATACATGAATGTAATGTATATAAAATTTAATACTGTTAACTTGATAATTGAAACAATTTGCAAGAAATTTTCTTTTGAGCGCAATATGAAAATTGGATAACATATTTTTTCATGGTTTCCAGGGAAACTTATCAGATCAGGGGAAGCTACTCATGCAGGGAGCATTCAATGTGTTAACAGAACATCAAAGAGGAAGAATCAAAGATATTCGATTTAAACCAATGCAGAGACATATGTTTTTATACGAAAAATCTATATTATTGTGTAAACGAAAGGAGGAAATGGCTTCATCGTCAGAAAAAGGAGTATATAGTTTTAAAAATGTCTTAAAGGTAAGCAATGATTATTTCAAAATACTGAAAATAGCAATAAAACATATTATGAAATTGTTGTAAGATCTGTCATTCAAATTTTAATGTAATCAGATAAATATGTTGTTTGATGACTCTTTTAATTGTTCATTACAAATGTTTAGAATTTCTTATTTGAAGTTTTAAAAAAAAGGAAGCATTTTGATATTCTAAAAAATAACTGAATATTCTCTTATTTTCTTATTCAGAAAGCCTATTCCTTATAAGTAATGATGTTAAGTAATTCCAAAGAATAACAATGAATTAGATAATTTAAAGAATACATGTATATTTAAAAAATCTTTTTCAGCTTTCACAAGTAGGTCTCACAGAGAATATAAAGGGAGATAAGAAGAAGTTTGAGTTATGGTTACGAGGACGAGAAGAAGTTTATATAATACAAGTTAGTAAAATAAATTTTCTTTGTCATTTACATTTTTACCTCGATCATGCTCTGTGTAGCATTTTGATGTTAAACCTGTGGATGAAAGATATGTAAATAATGTTACAGCTTAACAGTGTAACTTGCCTAAACAGGTTGCCACCAGGACCAATATATTTGGCTGATATAGTCAGGTTTCCAGGTTATACAGGTCTTATTACTATAGGTTATGAAGGAAAATACCATTTAATCGTGCCAGAATAGAGGGGTATTGGTATTAGACAAGGACCAGTTTGATCAAGTAAAATACTTTAACATGTACCCCATGTAGACTTGTTCTGTAAATTTACTTTGTAATTACTATTGATCCATGATTCAATCAATAAACAATTGATTATATGCATTCGCTCCTAAATTAAGTAACACAATGGGTTACATATGGAAACAAGTTTTGTTTTGAAATTAACCAATTATAATTAACCAATTATAATAATGAACATTTTAGGATTTTGATGCTATTTGCACAAATATTTGCAAATTATTCTCATTCTAAACTACGTTTCACTAATTTTTCAGGCACCCACATTGCCTTGTAAAGACATGTGGGTGAAGGAGATCAAGCGGGTTCTTATGAGCCAGTTTGATCAGCTGAAAAGTAAGTTCGATGGTAAATATCTCTACAAGACTTAGCATGGCATAGAATTAGAGAGGTACCGTGGCAACACTTAGAATTAGAGATTTACCCTGGTAACACAGTTGATTTTGTTTCATAATTACCACCAAAGTATTTTGTTTAAAAATATTGCACAAAATTTATGATGTTTATACAAATGCCATGACATTCATTAGGAATAATGTACCATTTTGTTGATATCAAGCAATTTATGAAATTAGAATGGAATTCAAATATTGATGATCTGTCATTTATGAATTAGTCGCTACATGTTTTATGAAAGTACAATCTGTAATGATAGGTTAAAGGGAGATGACCCTGTATCAACAACAATTTTTCCAGAATTTAAAAGACACAAGCTGTAATTCGATAATTTCAGTGAAAAAGTGTTAAGACAATTTAATTTAATTTTTCCATATATTACCATATGACCTTACAGTAGTAGTTTTGAAGTCCTGTCTAATCCTAGTGAAAAAAAAGCATGAAATTTGAGTGGTATTCCACATGATTTTACTACTGGAATTCCACTGGTGTTGCACTTGATTATTATTGGTAAAATCTTGTGGAATTCAGTGGAATACCACTGGATTACCAGTAGGATACCACTGGATTGCAGTGGAATGCCACTGTACTCCACAAGATTTTACCATTGGAATTCCACTGAAATACCTCGGAAATCCAATGGTATTCCAGCGTTACATGTACACTGCACCTACAGACAATTTCATTGGAATTCCACTTGATTCCATTGGATTCCATTGATATTTCCACTGGTGTTTCCATTGATATTTCCAATTGAATTCAAGTGGTAAATTTCTATTTAATTTTCTATCAAACCAATGGAAATTCTATTGGAATCCTAAAATTCTTACTCAATTTAATATTTGATGAAACAATTCATTCTGATGGCAATAAATATAACTATGGTTGTAAAGCATGAAAAGTTTATATGGAAAGTGTTTATATAGCTGTTCTTAAAGAAATTCAAGAATGCGATAATCCTTTCACTAATTTACCTAAACTTCCATTTTAAGATGAATAATGTTCCCCTTCCACTCTTCAGCAGATACAGCAGCCATTTTGAATGGTGACTGTTTTGGTGGCAAATAAAAGTCATACAGTTAAAAAAAATCCAGGGGAATTTCACTGCGTTTTTTCACTAGGGTTAACAGCTTGGCGTCTATCAATTTGTCCTATCCCATTTCATTTTCATATGGAGGTTATGCGACAGTTTTCATTCAATCAATGTAGATACATTGTTGAAAGCCAATTCAGGCTTATGTAGATACATTTTAGTTAGCTCATTATTATAGCTGAATACATTTCCGTCCTTGTTGTACACTTATGTGTCGATAAATTACATCATGTAGTGAAAATAATAGTTAGTTTTATGTAGAATATTTATGCAGTATTTAAAGTTTTAGGGAAATTTATCCATGTACAAGCTTCTTCATTCATAAACCTATGTTTTTATCATGGCACATATCACAACACTGCTATATACCTTGTCATTCATTCATTAAGTTGTGTAGTACCCCAATTTGGTTCTCACCTGATTTGAATCCCTATCATTATTCACTATCCACAAAAATCATTCATCACACATTTTGTGTGTATGAAATCACGAGCCTTATTTTGCAAACATTATTTAGCTACCATCAAGTTTTCTTATAAGTTGCCTCCAGCCATGCTTGGTTTTGTTGAATCACATTTCATTGATATCAAGTATTGCTTTAATGTGAAAATTTAAAGCCTTTTGAAAATCTTTTTATTGGGGTGATTATCTCCCCTTTATTGCTATTTTCATTTTGGTAGATATGTTATACTATATAAATATTCCAAAATCTTTTAGCACAGTCTGTGTTCAATAATGATATCTTATCAACATAAATCAGTGAAATATTAATGCTACACTTCTTTTAAAAGAAAAATGTTAAACAAAATCAAAACAGTAAGTTCTTGGTGACAGAATGAAATAATTCATTTATAGATGTTGATGTACAGATATATAATTTGTTTTGGTGACTTTTTTCCCAGTTGACCATTTAAATCTGGTAGGAAAATCTGAGGAAGACCTACAGAATTTGTCAGAGGAACCGTGCAATAATTCCAGGTAGGTTTTTAACGCATTTACCCCTGGAAGTTAATAATGGACTGGTCTAGTCTTTGATTTAGAAGAACCTAAATGTGTCTTTAGGGATGAATAAGTTAAGTGTACCTAGGTAACTTAGTTGAAATTTGCCTGAATTGATCCTGACATGATCCCGACCAAAGGTTATATATTTTCAGGTCAATACAAAATCCAAAATGGCCACCATGATCACCATCTTGAAAACACATTTTGCACATCTTCTTTTTGAAGTTCTATTAGTTTAATTTAGCTGAAATTGCCTGAAATGATCCTGAATAATAAGTTAATTAATCAATAGATAAATAAACAACCATCAAATGGGTTTTGTTATTTAAGCATTGATGTTACTATTTTTTAACTTCATAGGGGTATGAAAGAAACTGTGTGAATCCACGTAGCAGATTCTCAAAAAAGTTTGCAAACAAAATTTATTTCATAAGTTAAAAAAAAGTTACATCAATGCTTATAATTAATTTTTGAGACTATTTGATAAGATAAAGTATGTTTAAACATACAATTTTTTTTATTTTTCAATGGATATTTTTTTTGAAATCAATACGCAACATCGACGTCTCTATTGTGACGTCATGATAACGTCAGATTTTTTCCTCATAGTATATGAAGAAAATAAATCTGCCAATCAGAGAGTTGGATTTAGTATGAAAACAATTAATTATTTGCTCTTGAAGAAAGGCAATCTTCGTATTTTGGGATTTATGTTATACTGTCAAGTTTTGTTTTAGGTATGTAGATAATTGGAGGACGAACAGACATCCTTCTGTAAACAACAATGCCCCGACTGTGCCCCAGGGGCTGGAAATGATGTCCCCAGAGTCACCACCAGCTCCACCCCACGACGATGACGGATGGTCCAGTGGAGAATTCACTAACTCAGACGAGGATGAGTCAAGAAGTCATGACAGACGAGGGTCAGAGGTAAGAACTGACCACAGGACTCGCTATCAAAATGACCAGCAATAGCTAAAACATTCCATCATTTGAGAAACTCATATTCATCTTATATTAGAATCGGTAATGGAATTCAATATGGGTGTTGATTATCGTATAACATGATTATATCAAGGCGGTTTTACGAAATGTTGTAATATACTGTAAACCATGAATTTCGCAATCCAAATGATTTTGCAAAGTTTATCTCCACGAGTAAATAATTACTCCATACATATATTAAACGTAAATTCTAATATATTTTCATTCTGCGAAAGTTAATCTCCACGAACAAACGTTGGTTTACAGTACTGTAAATAATATTCGAATTACGCAATCTAAGTAAATTTCGGAAAGTTTTTCACTAGGGTCAATATCATATTTATATATATGAATTTCCATTCATTATTTTGATCCGCAAATGCTTATCTTTGCAAATTTTTTAAGAATTAAAAATTGTGTAACTTGATAGCCACAAAAGAAGGTTTCAGAACATATATCTTTAAAGCTTAGAGATGAAAACAATAAAAAGTTTTCTGTTTTCTTTTCTCTAGCCATCATACCTGCAGCAATATCAGTCCATAGGAGATTTCCGTGCCAGTGACGAAAACGAAGTCAGCATGAGAGAACGTGACGTTGTGGAGATTATACGAACAGGGTCGACGGGTTGGTGGTACGCCCGCCACCTGTCAAACAATCAGGAGGGCTGGGTACCCTCCACGTACCTAGTACCCTATAAAAGACGAAGTTCCCAGTCCCATTTTTCGATGTCCAGCATCGGTAGGTACTTATCCCAGTTATCACGGAGGTGAATTTCTATCATATAACCTCCTCAACTCTTTCTAACTCACCTGCTCTTGTCTCGTATGGCGTTGGTGTGACGTGGTGTCAACGGTTGCCTCCTTTCAGCCTGTAACCCCTATTCTCTGCAATAGACTCTACTGGATATAGCACAGCCTGTGATACCAGGATTGTACCACTGGTAAAGCAGGGGCCACTTATCTTAACTATATATAGTTGCTTTATAACATGTCTATAGATAATTACATATTTGATATGTATTTGCTTTAGAGCAAGAGAACAAATTAAAATATATTTTTTATTATTTCTCGTGAACTTTATCACTTTATCATTTGTTTGGTATTTTTTGGGCTTTCAAATGGAACTTTTTGAAAAATCAGATGTATATGAAAACAAATATGCACAAAGCGTTCTTCACAAAAGGGTAGAGGATCCTATGTATAGACATTTAACTGAACAAAGATTATAGAAATAGAAAAAAAGTTGTCAATGATATTAGGGAAGAGCTATATTGAAAACAGTGGTACATGTATTATAAAAAGGTTTGTACAATGATTCTACATATTGATTAAGTTTCCTGCTTGATATTATAACCAGCAGCTTACATTGTCAGGATCTCCTCCTGCTTTTGCTTTATGTAACAAATTAGACAACATCTTCTCTGAAATCTTTTATATATACACCTGTGTATAAATTCTGTACATGTATAGGCTATCATTACTGTAGTTCTCTGTATATACAAGTAGAAGTTGGATTTGCTAAATGAATCGATCTGTGTTCCATGACTCATATTCAGTATAATAGCAAGATATAAATCTTGTTTTGACTTTTGTAATGATTTTCTCATTAACCTCCAAGTAAATGTAAAGCTGAATCTTAATAGGATCCAGCCCTAGAAGCATCAGCATATCATATCGACTACAGTAAATTATTTGTATTGAATATGTTTAATTTAGAATAGAAAAGGAAAAGAGTTTAAGATTTCCTTTTGTGTGTAAGCTATTTAAATATCAAATCGATATCAGACTTTAAAGTTGATCTATTGTTTTCCACAGATTCTAGTAGTCAGGAACATATGACCAGCAAATCAAGTTTGGCAAGTGCTTACAGTTCAAACAGCCCGATGAATGAAACTTCGATCTGATGAAGAGTTACCTTCCATTATACAGGAGTTGTGTCCCTTTAACACAAACAGTCTCAGCTAAGAGGAGAAGGGAGTACTCCGAAAAGTGTTCTACTAGTCATTTTTATTGGTGTATTTAAAACAAACCAAACATCAGTGATTTGCAGGCCAAGTTCAAAGTCACTATGTCTGACATGCATTATTGTTGACTGCCATTAGTCGAAGTGTCTCAAACATACCATTTTTCATTTATAATCAAATGCTGGAGAAGGCTGACTAAGTGAAAGTTCTCATATAGTGACCTCAATGTCTTGATGACAAGGATATAGTATGTTTCGAAGTGCTAGTCTTAATCTTCTGATACAGTGGAAGGAGTTTACATTTTATAACACGATTTCTGTAACATTCATTGATGGATGTTTGAAGCTGGATTTCAGGACGTGTTTAACTGCCACTGGACGTTGATCCCTATTTCCATATAATCTTTGGAATAATTGAATATTAAAAATATTAAAAAATGTATTACTTTTTCAGTGATGTTTATAATGCCATAAATTGACAAAACTATCACTTATTCAAAAGTTAAGTGTTCTAGACAGCAGAATCTCGTTTCTGACAGTTTGGCATCATACTTTGATTAACATGGAAATCTATAAACTGGTCATAATTCATATAAATATTCTAGATATGGATTCTTATGGTGCACAAAGATTACAGTGGAAGGAAATGTACTGATGAAGAATAACGGAGAAAGCTAGGGGTATATACTGAATTGACTGAAATCCCCAACCAACGATTCTGGTTTGTGGGTAGCCTCAGGAATAGCAATCATGATTTCAGCCTTGCTATTGTGGATTACCTCGAAAATAGCAATCATGAATTCAGCCTTGCTATTGTGGAATTCTTCAGGAATAGCAATCATATTCCAGCTATTATGGATTCCCTCAGGATTTAGACCTTCCTATTAGGTTCTGATGCTTGTTGATCTTTCAAAACATGGATTACTTCGTGGACTATAATCTTGTTCGAAGTTAAAGAGGGCTAATAAGATGCTGATTTGATCTGCATAATGCAATTCCGTGGAACTAATGTTGCTCTGATGACATCAAATAATGCAACCATACTGTTGACTTCCAAAGGAATTTTAAAAAAAAATATGTGTTCAATAAACCATAAATAGTCCACCTGAAACAACCTAGCAAGATGTACACGTACAAGCATACGAATTATCAGCATATGGAAGATATAAAAAATAAGTTGTGGATTGTTGCTGTTAAAGAAAGGACTTAATTGGCTTACAGTCAAAATGAATCACTAGTTGGAGTAAGGGAATCTCATTTAATAATGATGTTGAACTTATTCTCAAGACTATGTGATTGCATTTCTACAGTTGAACTAATTATCAGACGATGTGATTGTGTAGTTTTATGCAGTCAAACATTGATTTTGATTACTGAATTTAGTTAATTAATCCACATTCAAACTTACATGAACTGTTAACGAACTCATTTTTGTGGGTGATCAAATTTTGCGTATTTCACAGGCGCTTGTCAAATGCAAAAAACAATCGCTGCAAGAAGTTCAAAACACTGGCATGGTATACCAGAAAGTTATATATTGCGAAGTTAAGTCACCACAAAAATTAGTTGGTTTTCAGTACCATAATTTATCGACCACTAAACTTTAACAATGAACTCTTCTGGTCTTTGAACGAGAAGAGTCCAAAAGTGTCTGTAAGGGTGATGCAATTAGTAAGGTAAAAACTTGGCCTAGATGCCAATTTAGGGGACAAAGATTATCCCCTATATTTGGCAATAGATACGGTGTATGCGGTTGTACTAAGAGTGATGACTATTTGGAGAGGCAAATTAGACTAATCTGAGTCCACTTTCTTTAATTTAAAATTCTCCTTAATGTATGTGTTTATATTCCTTTATGGAGACTTTTAAGTTAAGGACTTCCTTACAATTAAGATATGCTAACGAAATGTTAACTTATGCCAGGAAACTGAATATGGTTGTTCCATCTGTTAACATTGATAATTATCAGTCAAGTTTGACGGTAATTAATGATAGTGTTAGAGGAAAATATGACAGGAACGTCACCTTTTTCGTCCAGTCTACGTCCATGTGATAAATCTTCATTGTGATATTTGTGTAGAATACTTGCCATTCTGTATGATACATTGTTGTTATAGCAGTTGAATTGATATGTAGCACATCACCGAGTAAGTACACACTGTAACCATTAATAAGTAGATCACTTTACAGGATAGATTTTCATGAATGCTAAAACAATGTCACTAAATGCATGGGAAATGTTTTGATCATTTTACAGTATCTCCTTAAAAATCAAATATAATTTAGATTAACATTGATAAATTATTTCTTATCTTCGACATTAATTTGTCTTATTTCCGGTATTTCTTTTTTCACACTTTTTATTTGGTTATTGAGGGAAATTGTTTTCAATTAATGTTGATTTGGTAAACAACATTTTTTTCTCTTGGAATTCTTTTAAAATTGATATAACATTATCATCAGTGTAATTTAAAGTTTGTTTCACCCTACAATATTTTTTGATATTTTAGATTTTTTAAACAAAATATAGAACTGTAAACAAAGAGAAAATAAACAACTTCAAATTAAGTTAGTATAACAAAAACGAAGTTTCTTTTAATCGCTTCAGTAGAATTTGATGTGGCCTTACAAAAATATGAAAATGCAACTTAATTATGCATATTAATTGTTGTTTCAGTGTTAATTGTGATTATGCAAGTATCTGTAGGTGAAATTCATGACCGGTATATATATTTAGGATGATTTGGCCTTCTTACCGAAGGGGAGATAACTAGAACTCAGTGAAGAGCAGAGCTGAAAAGAAATAATATAAATCGATTTTAGATACTTCTGATGCTAATGAAAAGCTTTGTATAACTAGTCGTAAAAATAAACTGGATCTGTTTGAGACACCATTACAGGAATATTTAAATCCTATTTAATCATTTTAGAACTTCCCTTAACGTCTAGAACTACATTTGAAGTGGTCAAAGTAGAATGTTTGTGTTCAGTCTCTGACTGTAAAAGTGATTCGATAACCTGATGTGTGTAGTAGAGATCAACCTATACTGTTTTTAGCTGAATTTCTCTCAGCGTTGTCATATTTATATGCCCTTCCAATCTACCACATTCCTTACAATGCTTTGTGATCATAAACATATACATTGCTTTCTTATGGAATTTTAATAATTTTATACTTTCATCGCGAGATTCTTTTTTTTTTTTTTTTACAAAAGCTGCTAAAACTTTTCTTGATACAGTTTAAACTGTATACATTGTATGTGTATTGTTCATTGTATACATTGTATTTAGTACAACGTATTCAAGAACATTTCAATCAATCAAAATATACATTATGTATGTATTCCGTATTTGCATATTACAGAGTTACCTACCCTTGCGGGTATGTATTGATTGTGACGTCATGTGTTTGCGAGCGTAACGTCATACGTTTCGGAGAATACGATGTTAATTGCGCCCACAAAATAATGACGTAACAATCGATAGCTACCTAACTCTGGAATATGTAAAGACGGAATATACAATTTAATACATTCTGCCTAAGAAAAGCTGTTGGTCACTTAAAAATCATGTATGCTTTATTCGCCAGTTAAATCACCTAAACATGTACGTTTACTTATTGCTAAGTGAAAATCGGTTAATTTTAAGAGGAAATTTCACTTATTTTAAAGATGTTAATATTTTGAAATCAATTTTATCTCAGATAATTTTGTACAGTACTGTACACAAAATAGAAGTGCTGATTTTGTTTTACTATATTAAACATATGCTACAAAATGTAATTTTTCCCGAAGGTCAAATTTGTTAGCGTAGATATCATCATGGAGGTATTGGGTAATGGTTTCTGAGAATTTTAAGAAGGAGTCCATAGATTTTCTCTTAAAACACTAAAGAAAACAGTGGCTAATGCATCTACCGTATGATTTAATGGGGAAACTTTGTTTTCACATTGGTGGACAGCTGTGAAAAACAATACAAATCACCAACCATTATTAATTCAAATAATGTTATTTAATAAATATTTCATAAGTGCTATGCACTTACATTTTATGGTTCTTCATATTAAATAGATTAAGAAATTTTATTTTGGTTTACAAGCAAGTGTATTCCTTATTCCGTCTTTGCATATTACAGAGTAAGCTCCCTTGCGTGTAGGTATCGATTGTTACGTCATTATTTTGTGAGTGCAATAAACGTTGTTTTCTCCTAAAAGTATGACGTTACGCTTGCAAACACATGACGCCACAATCAATACCTACCCACAAGGGCAGATAACTCTGTAATATGCAAATACAGAATATTTTAAGTCCAAAACATTTGCCTCCTTTAACATTTGTATAGCTACAAATTATTAGAAGCATCTGAGTGTTTATGCAAACAAAAGTTGAGAAAAGGGAAATTGAGATGAATTCATAACGCTATGAGGAATATTATTGGATTCAACATTTCAAGTAAATGATTAGAAACATATATTGAATCTAAAATCAGTATTTCTTTACCAGAATTGATATTTTTATGTTTCCTCCCGTATTTTTAGATTCAGTTTAAGATTGAAATGGACATTTGAGTTATGACATTGTATTTAAAACACGCTTGCAGCAATCTGGTTAAAATGGAGTAACTCCTTATTTTCACTCATCAATTACATTTTAACTAATGTGACTAAAACTCTTTAACATTGTAATATCTGACATGGTTAAAATGTTTATCCTAGCTATAGTTGAATAACAATTTAACCACATTCTGATTGATAGAATATATAATTCTCAGAGTTACACAATTACTTTTGTAACAACACAAATAGATTTACATCGTATTTATCAATACAAGTCATTTTATCATGTAATGTAGATATCTGTTTACACGTATACATTTTACTGATGTTTCACGTTTTACTGTAAATATCTCTACATTTATATATATACATGTAAAGAGAAAATTTAGTATTTATCAAATTGTTATTATGTTATCTATATTGTGTCTAAGAAACAAATGAATTATTTGTTGGATCTGTTTCTGATTAAAAAAGTCAATGACAAACTTAAATCAAAGTTGTTTTTCTTATATAGTGAAAATGCCACGTTACATTCAAACGTATTTAGTGAAAATGAATTAACATTCAAACGTATTTAGTGAAAATGAATTAACATTCAAACGTATTTAGTGAAAATGAATTAACATTCAAACGTATTTAGTGAAAATGAATTAACATTCAAACGTATTTAGTGAAAATGAATTAACATTCAAACGTATTTAGTGAAAATGAATTAACATTCAAACGTATTTAGTGAAAATGAATTAACATTCAAACGTATTTAGTGAAAATGAATTAACATTCAAACGTATTTAGTGAAAATGAATTAACATTCAAACGTATTTAGTGAAAATGAATTAACATTCAAACGTATTTAGTGAAAATAACACTACATTCAAACGTATTTAGTGAAAATGAATTAACATTCAAACGTATTTAGTGAAAATGAATTAACATTCAAACGTATTTAGTGAAAATGAATTAACATTCAAACGTATTTAGTGAAAATGAATTAACATTCAAACGTATTTAGTGAAAATGAATTAACATTCAAACGTATTTAGTGAAAATAACACTACATTCAAACGTATTTAGTGAAAATGAATTAACATTCAAACGTATTTAGTGAAAATAACACATTACATTCAAACGTATTTAGTGAAATGAATTAACATTCAAACGTATTTAGTGAAAATGAATTAACATTCAAAGTAAGTGAAAATGAATTAACATTCAAACGTATTTAGTGAAAATCACATACATTCAAACGTATTTAGTGAAAATGAATTAACATTCAAACGTATTTAGTGAAAATAACACTACATTCAAACGTATTTAGTGAAAATGAATTAACATTCAAACGTATTTAGTGAAAATAACACTACATTCAAACGTATTTCGAGAAAATAATGTAACATTCAAACTTTTTTTATTGAAAATGAGACACTACATTCAAACTATTTTGTGAACATTCAAGCGTATTTAGTGGAAAAAAACCCGGAATGACAATGTTTTGGCTGATTGGTTTTATGTGTCTTTGTTTTAACGTCGAATAAACAGCTAGTGTTGTTTAAGGACGTTTTATATAATGAAGAGAAACCCCAAAAAAGTAACATCGACGAACAGTCAGTAATTTGTATGTTTTGTGCTGTATATCCAGCGTGTATTAACAAAATCTGGGATTAAAACTCGCGACCCAGAGGTTTTATACGCTTTTGGGAGCGTATGCTAGGACATAAAACTACTCGACCATTTGGAGCTGAGTAAACGATGTTCAACTGCAGTGTATTCTCAATACTATTTACTCACCAGCTCTGTCAAACCATTGATGAAACGAAATGAAAGTTTAAAACATCACTGTGTCACAACCAGCCAAAAAGAAATCAAAATGTATATAATATGATTTAAATCTGTAGCGAAGTGCAAAAGAAATGACGTTCATTGAAAAAAGCTGTTAAGCACACATTTTACTTATTTGAGATATTTTGATATTACAAATTGAAAAACAAATATTTCGACTCTTAACCATGGAACTATTATAATGAGATCGGGCGCATTATGCTAATTGCAACTGTAAAACATTATCAAAGAGGTGCTTGATGTACAATGATATAGTGTCCTCATACAAATTTGCATTAACCAAAACATTTAAAGATACAAGTAACCTTTCGTACCTGTAATTAGAGCAGCAGGTATGATCCCTAGGCCACTTAACTAGTTCAACACGTTTAGGTCCACGTGGGGCAAAGTTGCAATTATAACGTCTGGGTGGGATCGATGGGTTTAAACACTGCCATTTGTTTAGTCTTCCTGTTCCGGAAATGAACATATTATTGAAAAAAATGACTTGAAATATTTAGTGACAATAATATTACATTAATCTGTATTTATTGAAAATAACACACTGAATTAAAACCTAATCAGTGAAAATAACACAATAAATTTAAACTATGACCCCGGGCTGTGAATAGGACGTTAAAGTATTAAAACCTATCCACACTTTCACACTTATTTTATCTCGGTGTATTTCATTATTCTAAACGTTAAACTTGCTTCCCAGTTACGTATGATGTATTATAAAGCAAAATGAAGGCGTTACTAGGAATGAACGGGTTTGGTTTGATTATCGTTTTTTCCATTCTTTATACTAAAATGTATTTACTCACCAGCTTTGTCAAAACATTGATGAAACGAAACGAAGTTAAAGATATTACTGCGCGACAACCGGTCAGGATGAAATGAAAAATATCTACAATGTGATTTAAATCTATAGCAAATGCAAATGAAACGACGTTTATTGATATAAGCTGTTCAGCACACAATTCATTTATTTGAGAATCTTTAATATTACAAATTGTGACAAAATATATTTTCAATTCTGTCACGACTAAAAAAGCTCAGACGCAACAACCAATAGCTAATTGCAACTGTAAAAAGTATTCCAAATATCAAGGTGCTTGATATAACATGATGCAGTGTCCTATAACTATAACCCTAAAAAATAAAGATACAAGTAACCTCTCTTACCTGTAATTGGAGCAGCAATAAGAGTGCACTGAGTGGTAAAGGTGAAAGGTATTGGTCCTAGGCCACTTAACTAGGTGAACAGTAGTCTTTCACGTCTACGTCAACATAGGACAAAATGGCCATAGCCAATGTCTGAGTTCTTCGTTACAAGTGGTTTAGCTCTCCTGTGAACGAAATGAACATAAATTATTCAAAAAAAGACTTGTGAAATATCCAGTGACCATGGTATTACGTTCAACCGTATTTAGTGAAAATAGTACTCTACATTAAAACGGAATCAGTGAAAACGTACAATAGAATCAAACTATGACTCTGTCTGTTCATAGGACGTAAAACTAAAATTATTAAAAAAATAACTTGAAATATTCTGAATAGGACGTAAAACTAAAATTATTAAAAAAATAACTTGAAATATTCAGTGACAATGATACATATTACATTTAACCGCATTTAGTGAAAATAATATTACATTCAACCGTATCTAATGAAAATAATTTTACATTCGACCGTATTAGTGAAAATAGCACACTACATTAAAACCTAATACTAGTCCAGTAAAGATAGCACAATCGATTCAAACTATGACCCTGTTTATACAACGTAAAACAAATCAAAACAATCCAAACATCCACACTTATTTTATCTCAGTGTGTATGAATATTCCAAACGTTAATTTTACTTCCCTATTACGTGTAATGGATTATTTATAAGTTTAACAAGAATGAAAATGCTTTTGATAATTATTTTCTAATTGTTTTAACGACATACAAACAGTAAGTGCCATTTAAGGGCGGTTTTCGAAGTGGAGGAAAGACGAAGTACCCGGAGAAAAAAACAGCGACAAACAGTCAGTAACTTCCCTTCTTAGGATTCGAGCTCGCGACTTAATGGCGGAGGGCTAGTGGTAACTTTTTCTAGTAATAACTATTGGAGCCGAGTTCAATATGTTCAACTGCAATGTTGTATCACAGTAATATTTACTCGCCAGCTTTGTTAAAAGATTGATTATACGAAATTTAAGTTAAAAATATTACTCTGTGTCAATCCGTCAGTAAGAAAAAATGTATAAAATGTTATTTAAAACTGTAGCAAGTGCAAATTAAACGACGTTGATTGATTTAAGCTGCTAACCACACATTTTATTAATCTGAGAATTTTAAATAATATGACAAATTGGAAAAAAACAATACTCTTAACCCTGTCACGAATAAAACGAACTCAGGCGCGACAAGCTAATTACAACCGTAAAGCAGTATCAAAGAGGTTCTTGATGTA
Source organism: Argopecten irradians (assembly GCF_041381155.1). Taxonomy (NCBI): domain Eukaryota; kingdom Metazoa; phylum Mollusca; class Bivalvia; order Pectinida; family Pectinidae; genus Argopecten; species Argopecten irradians. The sequence goes on from NC_091147.1 coordinate 26,399,330, forward strand.
AAATGATGTAGTGCCCTTATATAAATTTGCATTTTCCAAAAATGTTAAAGATACGAGTAACCTTTCGTACCTGTAATTGGAGCAGCAACATGCACTGAGTGGTAAAGGTGAAAGGTATTGGTCCTAGGCCACTTAACTAGGTGAACAGTAGTCTTTCACGTCTACGTCAACATAGGACAAAGTGGCCATAGCCAACGTCCGAGTTCTTCGTTACAAGTGGTTTAGCTTTCCTGTTAACGAAATGAACATAAATTATTAAAAATAGACTTGTGAAATATCCAGTGACCATGGTATTACGTTCAACCGTATTTAGTGAAAATATTACTCTACATTAAAACGGAATCAATGAAAACAGTACAATGGAATCAAACTATGACTCTGTCTGTTCATAGGACGTAAAACTAAAATTATTAAAAAAAAATAACTTGAAATATTCAGTGACAATGATACATATTACATTTAACCGCATTTAGTGAAAATAATATTACATTCAACCGTATTTAATGAAAATAATTTTACATTCGACCGTATTAGTGAAAATAGCACACTACATTAAAACCTAATACGTGAAAAATAGCACAATCGATTCAAACTATGACTCTGGCTGTTTATACAACGTAAAACTAATCAAAACAATCCAAACATTCACACTTATTTTATCTCAGTGTGTATGAATATTCCAAACGTTAATTTTACTTCCCAGTTACGTGTAATGGATTATTTATAAGTTTAACAAGAATGAAAATGTTCTTGATAATTATTTTCTTATTGTTTTAACGACATACAAACAGTAAGTGCCATTTAAGGGCGGTTTTCGAAGTGGAGGAAAGCCGAAGTACCAGGAGAAAAAAAGCGACAAAATGTCAGTAACTTCCCTACTTAGGACTAGAGCTCGCGACTACATGGCGGAGGGCTATTGGTAACTTTTTCTAGTAATAACTATTGGGCCGAGTTCAATATGTTCAACTGCAATGTTGTATCACAGTACAATTTACTCGCCAGATTTGTTAAAAAATTGATTATACGAAATGGAAGTTAAAAATAATACTCTGTGACAACCCGTCAGTAGGAAAAAAATGTATAAAGTGTTATTAAAAACTGTAACAAATGCAAATTAAACGACGTGGATTGATTTAAGCTGCTAACCACACATTTTATTAATCTGAGAATTTTAAATAATATTACAAATTGGAAAAAAACAATACTCTTAACCCTGTCACGAATAAAACGAACTCAGGCGCGACAAGCTAATTACAACCGTAAAGCAGTATCAAAGAGGTTCTTGATGTAAAATGATGTAGTGCCCTTATATAAATTTGCATTATCCAAAAATGTTAAAGATACAAGTAACCTTTCGTACCTGTAATTGGAGCAGCAACATGCACTGAGTGGTAAAGGTGAAAGGTATTGGTCCTAGGCCACTTAACTAGGTGAACAGTAGTCTTTCACGTCTACGTCAACATAGGACAAAGTGGCCATAGCCAACGTCTGAGTTCTTCGTTACAAGTAATTTAGCTTTCCTGTGAACGAAATGAACATAAATTATTCAAAAAAAGACTTTTGAAATATCCAGTGACCATAGTATTACGTTCAACCGTATTTAGTGAAAATATTACTCTACATTAAAACGGAATCAATGAAAACAGTACAATAGAATCAAACTATGATTCTGTCTGTTCATGGGACGTAAAATTAAAATGATTCAAGTAAAAAAAGACTTGAAATATTCAGTGACAATAATACATATTACATTCAACCGTATTTAGTGAAAATAATATTACATTCAACCGTATTTAATGAAAATGATTTTACATTCGACCGTATTAGTGAAAATAGCACACCACATTAAAACCTAATAAGTGACAAATACCACAATCGATTCAAACTATGACTCTGGCTGTTTATACAACGAAAAACTAATCAAAACAATCCAAACATTCACACTTATTTTATCTCAGTGTGTATGAATATTCCAAACGTTAATTTTACTTCCCAGTTACGTGTAATGGATTATTTATCAGTTTAACAAGAATGAAAATGCTTTTGATAATTATTTTCTAATTGTTTTAACGACATACAAACAGTAAGTGCCATTATCCAAAAATGTTAAAGATACAGGTAACCGATCGCGCGAAGTACCCGAAGAAACAGCGACAAACAGCCAGTAACTTAATTCCCTATCTAGGATTCGAGCTCGCGACTTATTGGCGGAGGGCTAGTGGTAACTTTTTCTAGTAATAACTATTGGAGCCGAGTTCAATATGTTCAACTGCAATGTTGTACCACAGCACTATTTAGTCAGCAGCTCTGTTAGAAGATTGATTATACAAAATGAAAGTTACAGATATTACCCTGTGACAACCCGTCGGGAGGAAAAAAATGTATAAAATGTTATTTAAAACATTTAGGCCCATGGGTCTTAACTGTCACCTGAGTTTGGATACAGAATGAAACAAAGACATATAAACACTATACAATGGCCCACAAGGTCCCTGATGTCAGTCAGTGATTTTATAAATATGACTTTTTAATCTATGAAAATTATTTGGTTCCATCAAATCTATGAATTCAGAAGATTTTGATATTTTAGCCATTTTGACTCCTTATGGACCCGCCCCTCAGGCCCCTTAAGGTCAGCTAGGACCAATATTTAATATTGATAAGATGTTAAAATGCTATCTCAGGCTAATAATTCTAAGTCAGTTTGACTAATTTTCTATGAAAACTAAGCAAATAAAGTTCATAAATGTGTTTTTCTATATAAACTATGGTAAAATTGACTCCTTCCCCAGGGAGAAACTTGAGACCCTAGGGTCATATAATTCACAATTTTTGTAAAGAACCTTATGACCTTTCCATCTATGAAGAGTATTTGATTCTACCAGTTCCAGAATTTCAGAAGAAATTTTTTGAAGTTTTAGCTAATTAGACACCTTTTGGCCCCCGCCCCTGGGGGTGAGTCATGGAAAATGTTTTAATAGGATTCAATGGCCATTTCATAGGGATAATTCTGACCACCTTTGACTAATTTCCTAGTACAAATGAACAAATAATGCTAAAAAATGTGATTTCCCTATATAAACTATAGAAAACTTAACCCCCACCCCAGGGGAAAACCCGAGACCCCAGGGTCATATAATTCACAATTTTCGTAGAGGGCATTGAGACCTTTCTATCCATGAAGAGTATTTGATTCTACCACATCTGTGAGTGGAGAAGAAGATTTTTGAAATTTTAGTCAATTATACCCCTTTTGGCCCCTTCCACAGCTCCCCTGGGGATGGAGTCATATAATTGACAATTTTGATTGGCCTTATGCCTTAGAAGGTTTGTGTAAAATATCATCGAAATTGCTTCAGTGGTTTTGGATAAGAAGTCAAAAATGTAAAAAGTTTATCGTCGCACGACAGACGACGACAGACAAAAGGTGATTAGAATAGGTCACCATGAGACTTCGCAAAACATTATCGAATATGTGCTTAATATATAATGATGGAGCACGGTCAAACATTTATGATGCTTTTTAAACATTGATTACAACATAGAATTCATGCATGAAATTCAAAAAAACAAAATGTGAAAACACCATCAATATGTTCATTTAACGGTGGTAGTTAATGCACCCAGTAGGGCCGTTTTCGTTTATTCGGAACAACCGGTTCGACCGTTTGTAAAAGTCATTATTTCAAGTATAAATCCTGACGGACCTGTAGTTTATGATACAGGCCTGTAAGGGCTTTGTCAAGGCTCGTCTGAAAACAATATAAAATCACCAGGCCCGTCTTTAATTTATAAACCAACAACTAGGTCCAACCAGTCAAACACCCGGTAGGTCTACATGTACACCAGTATATATATGTAGCGCCATGTTCATGGCACAGTTAATTAAATGTATACTAACTTAGTCCTTCTCCGTTGAACTTTCGCTTCGATGCCAAAAAATACATTAACAGATTCTTATTTAGATCCATTAATTCTTTTATAATTTTGAAATTAAATTTCAAAACTTTAAACTAAAATATAGTATAGATAGTAGTCATCATCATCTTTGATAGAAATCAAAACGGTCGACGTCTTCTGTTACGATTCAAACTCAGGTCATCAATGCGTTTGTTTCAAAGTGCCAAGAACATGAAGCGTTTTGGTAACATAGAAGATAACGTTATCTAAAATAGTCTAAAATAAATAAGTCACGTGGCGTGATTTTGACCAATGAGAAACGAAAAACAAAAATCCAGAAAAATAATAAATATGTAGGCAATATATTACTTGCATATGCAGTAAAACAGGTATACATGGGACAATTGAATACGTGCCAAAAATGAACAAGGCTGTGTTTAACGGTAATATATTGAAGATGTGCAAAAACATACATTGGATAACCAAATTAAAAAAAATGATAGATCCATTCGCGTAAATGATAAAGTAGTTTTGAGCGTAAGCCATTTACGTAATGGAAGAAATAGAAGGAAATGAACTATTTTCTGAGTAAGGTGAATAATAAGATGCAATGAATCTTGTACAGAGATAATAAATGGCCGCCTATATAGACATATAGAATGTTTGTCAATATATGCCAGACTAGGGAATATGTAATTAGTGCACTGAAGCATGCATACATAAGTTGTATATCGCGTAAAAACCTCTATCTGGAAAATTGATAATGGGCAGCAAGAAATAAAAGATAAAAATGAAAAAAGGAGAGATTGATAGCATAAAATCTAAATGAGCATTTAAATCAAACGTCGGGACAGTTAAAAAAAATATGAAGAATCCAGACGCCTCGAGACTCGATTTTGTAAATATATGTATAAATTTGCGAGGTATTGCGGGATCAGACATCAAAATGAGGTCGGCGTTCCTTGAGGACAAATGTACTTGATAATTGTTTACAACACAATGAGGAGCATTGCTACAAACTACAAGTACATAGCTCTGTATGCCGAAATACTGCAGTGCGTTTAAAACTTTCAAATCTGAACAAAATAAAAGTATAAGTGATGAAAATAACAATACGTTACAGTAAGCAAATTTGTATTCATTGCTTCGATCGATATAAAGAACAATACATTCGTGTTTTATTTATTCATTGGTCATTAAAATTAGATAACATAATTTCAATGTAATTAAAATATAATTTCAATTTAAAAAATATTTTTTTTAAATATAAGCTATATAACTTTACCAACTGAGAAATCGTTTACACTTGTGTAAACGCATTTAGTTGTCGCGCAAGTATACATACATGTACACTGACTTCCGCAAGTAGTTTTAATGCGCATCATTTTAAGATTTCAGTATAAGCAATTGCAATGTAATGCAAATCTTAGATAATATTTCAGAAATAAAATGCTTACAAATATTGCATCAATGGAATGAAAAAGAGAGTGTCATTGTGGAACTATTTTTTGTTTACTTTCTGAACAGTGTTTACGTAGATATCAAAGTCAAAAAGTTAACATTTACCATTTCAAAAAGTTTATTAATTCACTAATTAGAGTATTATTTGTATGTTTTCGTAATAGTCAATTCTCTATAACTTTGTTGGTTCTTTTATTGTTATGTATGGATGTTGAATCAAATCCAGGCCCTGGTATTGACGAGCTTTCAGTATTTCATCTTAATGTAAAAAGTATCAGAAATAAGTTAGATTACATAGAAGATATTGCAGATGAATATGATATATTGTGTATTACAGAAAGTCACTTGGATGACCAATTTCGTACAGATGACTTACTTATTTCAGGTTTTCACACTCCTTTTAGATTAGATAGAAATTTTGTGGTGGTGGTGTTGTTGTCTACGTAAATGACCTATTAAAAGTTGACCGCTTAGTAGGACTTGAACATCCGGGTTATGAAGTTATATGGATACAAGTCAAACTTAAAAATAATAATTTTATTATTTGTGCCGTATATCGGCCTGAACATTCTGTCTTACCTTTCTGGGATAACTTGCGAGTATCTATACATGACGCTTTCGATATATCACCAAATTTGATCATCACCGGTGACTTCAACGTTGACTTGTTAACTGTTGCACAAAATCATGTTTTCATTGACATTATTAATTCTTTTAGTCTATCGAATGTTATACAGCAACCTACACGTATAGGTCAAACTAGGTCATCCTTACTTGATCCGATACTGTTAAGTGATTCTGTACTCCATAATGATTCGTCCGTTTTAAATATTGATAGGTATATTAGTGATCATGAAGGTTGTGTAGTTAGTGTTAAATTGCCGTGTGCCTTTAAATCAGTATATAAACGTAAGATTTGGTTATATAAAAGAGCAGATTTTCTTAAGTTAAATAATCTTATATCTGAATATGATTGGGAAAAGCTCCTTACTTAATGCTGAATCCGTACATATCGCATGTGAAATGTTTACCATACTTTTTATAGATTTTGCCGCTCAGTGTATACCTACTAAATATGTTATAATCAGGCCAAATGACAAACCATGGATGACGTCTAAATTAAGAAAGCAAATCAGAATTCGGGATCGACTACATAAAATAGCAAGAATTTCTAATCATCCTCGAGATATACAAAAATTCAAAACACAACGTAATAAGGTTAACAATATGAAAAAAGATAGTCGTCAAAGTTTTTGTGAAAACGTGCATGGCATCATCGATACTTATTTTTGTTCTGACCCCAAGGCTTATTGGAGATTGATTAAAAGACTTATGAAATCTAGTGGTACTTCACAGACTATTCCTACCCTTATTGATCCAACAAGTGACAATTTATTAGCAGAAGATAAATCTAATTTGTTAAATGATTATTTTTGTAGTATAACCCGTATTGATGATAGTACTACCCCTCTCCCCGATTTAGCACTCAAAACCAACAAAACTCTTAATGCTATTAGATTAAATTATAGTGAAATTAAAGATGTCTTAAAAACTTTGAAACTCGGCAAGGCCTCGGGTCATGATGAAATCAGTCACCATATGTTAAAAAATGTTTGTAACACTATTTGTAAACCACTTGAAATATTATTTAATATGTCACTAACTACTGGTGTATACCCCAGGTCATGGAAACTAGCAAATGTTATGCCATTATTTAAAAAGGGTGACAAGCACTCTCCATCGAACTATCGTCAAATTTCTCTATTATCAACTGTGGGTAAAGTTTTTGAACGTGTCATTTTTAAGCATATCTATAACTATTTTCATGACAACTCCTTGTTTTATAAATACCAGTCGGGTTTTTTGCCAGGTCACTCCACTGTTTATCAATTAATAGAAATGTATCATAATATTTGTTTATCGCTTGAAGAAAAAAACATACTTGTATTGTATTTTGTGATATTTCTAAAGCCTTTGACCGTGTCTGGCATAAAGGTCTATTAGTAAAATTAAAGTCATATGGAATTGGTGGTGAGGTGATCGTTTGGTTAAAGGACTACTTAAATCAAAGGCAGCAAATGGTTTGTATAAATGAATCCGTCTCCAAATTGAGCTCTATTGATGCCGGAGTTCCGCAAGGTTCTATCCTAGGACCTCTTTTATTTTTGATATACATAAACGATATATCCGATATTTTTTATTCTGCATCTCGTCTGTTCGCTGATGATACCTCTCTCCAATGTTCCTCATCTTCCTGTTTTGAAATTCAAACTATCCTAAATAGAGATCTTGAAGCTCTGAATACGTGGGCCAAAACCTGGTTGGTCACTTTTAACCCTGATAAAACCGACGTACTTTTTATCTCAAATAGAAATGAAATAGATGAAATGTTAGAACTTGTGTTTGACGGAAATATTTTAGACTTTACGGATAGTCATAAACATTTGGGTGTAACTTTGAACTCTAGTGTAAAATGGGGGGACCATGTCGTAGCTATATACTCTTCAGTTATGAAGAAAATAAATGTTATGAGAAAATTGAAATTTATATTAAGAAGAGATGCTCTCTTGAGAATTTACTTAACGTTTATTTTACCAATCTTAGAGTATGCTTGTGAATTGTGGGATGGTTGTACTATTTTAGAAGCTGAAAAATTAGAAAAAGCTCAACGCGAAGCTGCAAGAATTGTCACGGGTCTTCCATCTTATGCAAGTGTTCATGCCTTACAATTTGAAACTGGTTTAGAAACTTTATCGGATAGAAGAAAGAGAAGAAAAATTCAACTTTTGTATAAGATACATAACGATCAAACTCCAGAATATCTTTCTTCCCTACTTCCATCTACTGTTCAAGGTAATGTCAGATATTCATTGAGAAATATAAATAATTATAGAATCCCATATTATAGATTATCGTCAACTTCATCTTCATTTTTACCGTCAACACTTCGTTGTTGGAACTCCCTAGACAATTCTGTCAGATCGTCAGCTTCAATTACCATTTTCAAAAATTATCTAAAACCTCTTAACCATATCTCTCCTCCTCCCTTCTTTGGTATCGGCGACCGCAAAATTAATATTATTCATACTAAGCTCAGGCACCAGTGTAGTTCCTTAAATTATGATTTATTTCGAGTGAACCTTGCAGAAACTCCGAGCTGTTTGTGTGGACATTTATGTGAGAATGCTTATCATTTTTTCTTTGAGTGTGTCCTTTTTGATATAGAAAGAAGCATTTTAGTTCAGAAATTAAATAATTTAAATTTGAATATTCCCTTAGATCTTGACTTACTGCTATTTGGTAGTCAAGAACTATCTTCAAATACCAATTCGGAACTATTCATATGTGTTCAAAATTTTATAAAGGGCAGCAAAAGGTTTTGAGAAATCAATATCGTTACACAGTATATGCTTTATTGAATATATACTATTGTTGCTTGTATTATTTTGCACAATATATATATTTATTTTTTGCCCATCCATAATAAAAATGCTAAGCTCTCTCTCTCTCTCTCTAAAATATATTCATATATATTTAAAGCAATTGTAATTATTTATATGTCATTGTTGTTAGGGAAGGGCTTTTATAAGTTGTAATAACTTGTGTCCGATCCTTTTGTAAATTTGTTTGCAATAAAATACGTTTAAACTAACTAAAACTATAAATCAGTTTTGGAAAGAAATGGTAATGATTATAAATGTTTGTCTATAATTACAAAACGATTAATGACAATGTGGGACCAGAGAGGGACAGCTTTTTAATATTAACAAACTTAGCCCCAAAATTGGCTAAATAAAGTTAACCTTGGAGAGACGCTGAAAATGAACTTTAGGAAGAGAATCTCTCTGATGTAATAGATTATTTCTGGTCCCTAGACTTTATGACAAACTAATATATGGCCACATGTAGCAGAGTACGAAAGGGTACATGTTCCAACTTTAAAGGTTGCTTGGCCTTAGTTACTAAATCTTGGACCAGAACTGAGGGAGTATCTGAAATGGACATTATAAGCGTTTTGCATGCACATTACATATTGACAACTTGCCTCTCAAATCCTAAATACAAGTATATCCTTCGCTAAAGTACTTCAACCTTTTATCCATGCTCTTCCGTCCTGAGTATGTTTTTTGTTTTTTTGTTTTGTTCTTGGATATCTTTCTCCACGAAAGAAAATGTAAGCGAGGGAATTGAATCTAGATCTCTATCACTGTATGATGTAGAACGAATATACGCACCCGGCCTACTATACCTTTCGGCCGGGTACGAAATGGTCCCTACATGTATATGTTGTAGTGGAGCACTGCCTCAGAAAATCACTCGGGCACAGTTTTCTACACACTTTTTGTAGGTTTTCAATTATTTTAAGCCTGTACATGCATTAATATATTATTTTTGTCCAAAAGAAACATAAAGACTTTTCTTATTATCTACTTTACCACTCATAAGACGTCAAATTCATAATTTGTAGACTTGCCGTATAGTTTCCCTTCGAAAAGACCATCGTATTTATATGTAAAAAAAATAATGTCTGGCTGTGAATTTGATATTTCATACGGTTCAGTTTTATTGCCTAGTGGGTAAGTGATATCAAACAAGTAAGATAAAATGCATACAGACGTTATAATAATGGTTTGCACAAGCATTTCCTTGCTCCATAAGCAGTAATAGGCACCAATTGTAGCTCTAAGGACGACACAATTGCCGGTCTAAAAGTCTTTTGAGCTACAATATTGCAGCTATGTATGATAATTGAAGCCATTATATTGCTGCGTTTCTAAAGACGTTTGCTCACTTAGCCTCGTTCTGGTTTATGTATGAATATTCATGGGCTAATATTAAGAGATCTATGAGGAGTAAGACAGATGATATTTTTACATCATTTAGCCTAACGGAAACTGATAGAAGAAATGGAAGAATTTTGTGGATAAAAGAAATATAATAGTTGAACGCTTCAAGTTCAACCTTAGAAAACAGAAGGAAGGAGAAAAAGTTTACGGTTTCGTCACTGCTCTTCATGTTCTCGCAGACCATCGCAACTTTGGTGCACTGCATGACGAAATGATAAGAGACCTAATTGTTGTCGGGGTTCGGGACCATAAAGTCTCAGAAAACGTGCAGTTAGACGCGAAATTAACAATAGAAAAGGCTGTTGTTTATGCCTGACAGATTGAAGCTGTAAGGAGACAAGCTATAGTAAGAGGGACTGAGAACCCCAGCCAGGAGACAACTGAAGACACTGTTAATAGAGTGAAATAGAAAACAACGCAAAACAACATATATAAGAGGTATGGCGCATATCGGCCCGTTTTGACCTAAAGGTGACCGTTTTCAAAATCTAAAAATAGATATCAAAATATGTATACATATACGTCACATCTGATATGTGAATGATCTTATTTTGGAAAAAGTAGTTAATTGCGGTAGATAATTCATTAGATGACCACAAAATTGCACTATCGTGGGGTTTTTCCCACTTAAAATCCACTTTTTCCATAAAGCGCATCAGAGGACCAACTTTTACTGTGGCTCATTTAATTCATCGAGTAAAATACAACTTTGATACTATTCAGAAAAAGTGGTCCTCCGATGCACTCGTGCCGAGAAAATCGTGATTGATAAAATATTTTGATAACAAAAACATATATATACAAAATTACCACAATAGAACAACGCATACATATCAGAACCAAATAATCCAATAAATGTAGTAATTTCTACGCAAAAAAAACGAAAAAATCAGATTTAAGCTCAAAAATGATATTTTTTAGTAAATTTTTTAGCCCACCATCTGATGATGGTGGGCTATTCAAATCGCCTTTCGTCCGTGTCCGTCCATCCGTCCGTTAACAATTCTTGTTATCGCTGTTTCTCAGAAAGCACTGAAGGGCCCTTCTCAAATTTCATACATGAGTTCCCCTAGGGTCCTTGTTGTCTATTGATTTTCGGACTGATCGGTCAACAAGATGGCCGCCAGGCAGCTATCTTGGATTTTGATAGTCAAAGTTTGTTATAGTTATTTCTCAGAAAGTACCAAAGGGATCTTTCTTAAATTTGATATGTAGGTTCCACTAGGGCTCTTGTTGTGCATATTACATTTTAAAACCGATCGGTCAACAAGATGGCCGCCAAGCAGCCATCTTGGATTTTGATAGTTAAAGTTTGTTATTGCTATTTCTCAGAAAGTACTGAAATGATATGTCTCAAATTGCATATGTAGGTTAATTCCCTTGGGCTCTAGTTGTGCATATTGCGATTTGGGATCGATCGATCAACAAGATGGCCGGCAAGGAGCCGTCTTGGATTTTGATAATTGAAGTTTGTTACTGCTATTTTTCAGCAAGTACTGAAGCGATATGTCTCAAATTTTATATGTAGTATGTTTGAAAAAGTTTGAAAAGCAGAGAAAAGATCCCCCTTTCCATTGTCAGACATAGATCATTCTGTGGTTGGTGCCAATATCCCTCTGGGATCTCTTGTGTATATTTGGCTTGACGCAATATAAATGTGGAAAATGTCGAGATGGTGGCCATCTTGATGACGTAATAACCGGAAGTTCATCCCTAAGTTATGCAATGTTAACATTTTGATTTGTGATAAGTGGGTCATAATTCGTTCAGAATAAAATTGGTTTGGAGGTTTGAGGGAGGGGATGTATGTAGGACCCTCCTAGCCCATGGACTATATAATTGTGTCAAGTCAACACTTAGGGAAAGAGTAGTATGGATTTGCAGCAGTTTTTGCACATGTACATATATTAGAAACATTTACTGTTTATTACGCGAATAATGAAATATACTACAAGTGGCACGTAATAATATGTCACATGACATTTTACCTGTAGTGTGTTTTTAGCTCTAACAAGGACTGTGCGCAGCCTAGGCGGTCCATTGATCATGAATTTTAAAATAAAAAACGAGGACATTCCATTTAAAATTGACACAGGAACTGGCGTCACAGTCATATCGGAGAGAGAACAACAGAAAATGAACTATGTGAAAGTGTCAAAAATTTACATGGACCAGGACATTCAAAATTACGCAAATTTTATTGTGAAATAGAATTTAGGGATAAAATAAGTGTTGAGGAAATTTTCGTAGTCAAAGGACTATCACAGGCACTTGTGGGCAGACCAGCAAAACAGACACTCGGGATAATGGAAAAGGTAAATATATTTATTGTTCACGAAAAATCACCAAACGCAACATCCGCGAATGATGACGCGAAATACCGAGCGGAATTTCCCAAACTTTTCATTGGTCTTGGCAAAACAGAATGGGAATACAAAATTAAGTTAGACAGTGACGCTCAACCTTACTCGCTTTCCGTTCCGCGCAGGGTACCGATACCCTTGATAACAAAGGTCAAAATGAGCTTGAAAGAATGGCAAAACTAGGGTATACGAACCACCCAATGGTGAGCAGGTATGGTTGCTGTACCAAAACCAAACGGAGAGATACGCATTTGTGTTGATTTGACCAAATAAAATGATTCATTTAAACGTGAAAACCATCCGTTACCGTCCGCAGAAGAATCACTGGGTTAATTGTTAGGAGCCAAGTTTTTTTTTCTAAACTAGATGCAAACTCCGAGTTTTGACAGGTAAAGATTGCACCAGAATCACGTCCATTAATATAATACCTTTCGCCAGATTCAGTTTAAATCGCCTTCCTTTAGGGATTAGTTCAGCTTCTGAATTTTTACAAAAGAAAATGTCGGAAATGCTACAGAGTCATGTGGGCGTCCTTTTCCACATGGATGATATACCCATATATGCTCCAAGCTTAAAAGAGCATGCTAAGCGGTTAAAACAAGTTCTGAAGCTGCTAGAAAAACGGGTATAATGCTAAACAAGAAATGCGAGTTCGCAAAAGCGAGATATACGTTTCTTGATCAGATAATAGATGCTGATAAATGAAGAGTTGATCCTGAAAAGGCCGAGGCTATTGTGAAAATGAGTACACCAGAAAATGCTTCTGAGGTAAGCAAATTGCTTGGTATGATAAATCAGCTTTGCAAATTCTCACCAAACTTTGCAAACAAAAAAGGACCCTTAGGGCACTGTTAAAAAGACATGGCTATTGGACCTATCGCAGGGGAAATGTCTAGCCGAAATAAAACATGAACTGACAAGCTCACCTATCTTACCTCACTATGACCCAATTAAGACACAGTACTGTCTGCTAATACTTCATTCTTTGGATAAGTCGCAGTACTTCGAGAAAACATGAAGCAGTACTCAAACCCAAAGCGCGGGCAATTCTATCGATGACCAAAATTGAAAAACGGTATGCTCAAATCGAAAAAGAAGCATTAGGCATAACGTGAGCTTGCGAAAAAAATCATTGCTACGTCATTGAAACAAAGTTTGAGGTTGAAACCGACCACAAACCGTTGGTCCCGTTGTTAGGCATAAAATCTTAGGTCTCACGCAATTAAATCAGCTAAGCAATTAGTTTTATACGAAAGTAGTCTGGTGATAAAAATCAGGTTTCCTATTTTAACGGGATTTTAATAAAAAAAAAAATTTTGGTATATTGATTGGGGGTCGGGGGATGTTGGTTGGGTTTGGGGGCACATTAATGTCTGTTGAGACGACTGCTTCGAAAGTTTTAAGGTTTGGCGAATTTACGACTTCAGGTGGTAGATTATTTCAAGGAGACACGATGCAAGAACTAAGACAATATTTTCCAATGTCTCTATGAGGTCTGCTTAAAGATCTTTTGTAGTTGTGACCCCTAGTAAAACTGGTTCATCGCAGGTTCAGGGTAGGGTAACTGACTGATCATATGTGTTGAAATTAGTGAAAGTCTCCATCATGTCACCTCTGATTCTTCTATAGGCTAGGGTTGGAAGGCGTATCTTTTTAGTCTATCTGAATATGGAAGATCCTTAGTAGTTGGGATTAATTTTTTTCGTTCTCGTTCGCTGTTATGTGTTCCACTTTATGTCAGATTGTGTTTTCATACTCTAGTTGATGTCTCACAAAGGCCTTGTATAATATTAGAATTTTTTTTCGTCCAAATGAGTGAAAGTTCTTCTGAAAAGGCCAGTTATGTTGTTTACCTTGTTTACTTTAGCCTGAATGTGCTCGTCAAAGGTAATGTTGGACTTTACCCTGATGCCGTTGTCGGTCTCACTTTCCACTTTTTTGGGCTGGTATTTGTTATTTTCTGTCGTAAGATAGTAATTTGTCTGACCATTCTTGGAGTGAAGTTAGGTCTTTTTGCATTTTCGTTATATCTGCTGTTCATGTGATCTCTTTGTAAATCATGGTATTGTCTGCAGACATCTAGGTTATTGATTTGGTCACGACATCCGGTAGCTTGTTAATATATATGTTCCAACACTCTAGCAGTTCCACTCACCAAAACCTTTAATGTATCTTTAACTTCATCATCGTTAAATAGAGACTGGAAACATCACTGCAATTGTCAAGAAAAGCCAACGCATTACATTACCAAGCCATTATAGATCATTAAGTCTTAATAGCATACTATGTATGGTACTTGAGACACTAGTCAGATAACCCATCGTTAAGCATTTAAAGAAAACAAATTATTCAGCAACAACCATTTTGCTTTCATCTTTCAAAAGATCAACTACTCTACAAATACATGTATAAAATGTATTACATGTACATGTATTGGAGTCATGGTCCCAAATCGGGGTGGAAACATCGATTGGTTTTACATGAACTTCATGAAAGCATTCGATACTTTGCCACACAAAAGATTACTAGCAAAAATCAGAAGCTATGGGATAAACGGCCAACTATAGACAGGATATGTTCATTCCTATCAGACAGAAACATGTGGATATGCATGAATGGCCACCATTTGAACAGGGAACAGTCAGTAACGGCATTCCTCAAGGTAGCATCCTGGGTCCCACCTTGTTCATCAAAACGCTTTGGATTTGTCTTAGCCTCCATTGTTATAGATTTTTCAGTTTTTATAGAGTTTGCATATTGATTTTCTTACATTTGTTTGTTGTTAAGAGAGCATGATAAGTGAAGTTATTTATTTGCTGCACGCTTTTAGCTCATTGTTAGAGATTTTTAGTCTTTATAGAGTTTGCATATTGATTTTCTTACTTTGTACATTTTTTGTTGTTAAGAGAGCATGATAAGTGAAGTTATTTACTTTAGCCTATTGTGATCACTCAGTTCTTGTCTTCGATAACTACTGCTACCTGAAGCCGGCGAACGTGTACCGTATGAAGTAATATCTTGACAAAGCAGACTACATCGAGATGGAGAAAGATATGCCTATTGATTGGGATACCAACACTTAATGTAGGACATATCCAAAATCAAACTAGATAACGCCAAAGACAAATTTACTCCACATAAACAGGTACATTTTATTGTATGTGGTAAATCATCATTGGGCGATAAGGGAAAGTTCCCAATGGCTGATCAGATCAGAAAAGAAATCCGTACAAAACACAGATGTTTGGGAAAATCGTACACCAGACCGCAAAGAAGGAGCATTACTCATTATTATGTCTATTGTGATGGGATGGTGGTCTGAGCTAAATCTGGTTAGTCCAGCCATATGCTGGAATAGGAAAGGATACCTCACACATTCTTGGAATTGGTATTCATTGCTTGATAATGATTTAGGTGTAGTCCAGATATCCCATGAAATGTGGTTATGATTGAAGTCTCCAACAAGAAGATAATGGCTATACTTTAAGGAAGTTGCACACCGTAGTAACTGTAGGAGGTTTGCATTGTTCTTTTGCGTGCCGCTATCACGCATACAGATGCATCATATTAGTTTTTTGTCTGAATTGTTTAGGTACAACACGATTCTTCGTACTGTACACTACATCATTGACTTTCAGTGATGCGTGTAGATAATTACACCTCGTCCCTGGCGGGTTGCCACATTTGAAGATTGTATCTCGTATCCGTCAGGGTGATATCTCTACAGTTATTAGGCTTAATATCTGTTATAGCTATAACGTGTGGTTTCTCGAGATATTCTAGTGTCCGAAGTTCACCTATGTTATTTTACATTTTAACTTGTCGAACATAAACTTATTTACACGAGATGAACTATGCAAATTGTTATTTTCACCTTGTGACTTATTTGCTTTATTTGCTTTATTTCCCGTTTCCAAGGAGGTCCTCTCACTCTGTAGATAAAAGGGGATGTTGGATTGGCGTTTTCTCCCTCCTTGTCCTCTGCTGCTAGTAATCTGTTCTCTTTTCGTTGTGTTTTGGTTTGATCATGGTCAATGCTGACATCTTGTATTCCTCGCATAGTTAAGCAAGGTTTTTGAAGAGTCTCTATTTGGTTCCTGATAATGTCAGCACAACTCCGAGAGGTCTTGGCTTTTTTGCAGTGGTTGATTTTCAACAAACCTGCTGACAATATCAATGTCTTTTTCCATATATTTTTTGCTTCAAGGATTGTGTTTGCAACATCTGGGAAATATTCCATATCGAGTAAATCTCTGTCACTTAACAGACTGATATTTTGTTATTTCATGCAAAAAGATGTTATTTTTCAAAACTTTTTAATGTTTAATATTTTTGAGATATCACACAATACAGTGCATCATATACAAACTATTTGAGTACAAAATAGTTAAGCAAGCACTTTTTAAGCACTCAATGTTTAAGCACACACTTTTTTAAGCATACATTTTAGCACAGTTCATTTAAAATCGTATTTTATAAACACAGTTCATTGTCGACTTGGAAGTACAGTGTTCCCATGGAGTTGGATTTGTAATTCCTATTCTGAAAGTCAGCACTGTATTTCCTGATACGAAGTTGGCTCTGTCTGATTCGATGAAATAGTATTTGCCTTTTGTTTACAGATGCCAGTCTCTTGACAACGAACGAGCCAGATGTCGCACTTGCGCCAACAAACCTTAGGCGGAGGATAGTGGAATCAACAAATCCATGGTTGGACATGTGGACAGCAGTGTGGACCCTCGGTGAAAAGTTCCAGTACCAGGTTATAGTTTTAGGGTTTGTTTTCTGTAGTTTTCTATTGAATGCCTCAGACTTCTATCAGTGTCTATCAAAAGTGTGGTGCTTTCCAAATACTCTATGGTGAAGAATGTGTTTACACATACTCTAAAGTACTTCTCATCCTCCTCTATCATACTTAGCACTGTGCCACCAGGTAGGAAGATCTGGTTCCAGTAGTCATGCTTTTGTCCTTAGCAACAATAGCTGTAGCTCGGGTGTATTTCACCGCAATATCCCTTGTAACACATTATCATAACCTCTATTATATCTGGCATACATTTCTTTATATAGCCAATGTCTCCATTGTGAAATTCATGGACCTGTTCTGCCCTGCACCATATCACTTGCTAGTCATGAATTTTAAAGTGTTCTGTGCACATAGCCTTTATGTCGTCGGAACATATAAATGCATAATGTTTGCATTTGCATTTTTTACACTTTTAGCTTATTGTCTTATATCTTTCAGGCTTTCACAGTCAGAATGGGATTTCTGGAGTCCAGAGAAAGCTTCACTGTCTCCATCATATATATGGTGTAGGAATTTGTACTAGTTTTTTTATACCTCCTTTTCAATTACGGTATTTCAGGTCTGCTCATTTCCTACAGCAGCTTCCTCAAGAACGTTTGCAGTACACACGCCCTCGTGATATGGGCATTTGATTTGTAAGCCTCGCCGTCTCAGAATTCCAACCTTCCTGCACAGTTTGTTTCCAGTGAAGACAGACAGAATGTATTTCTTGGTTGAGAGCTGTTCACATATTGGGTAAGATATTTGTGTAGTACCTTGGTGCGGGGTCCTTTCGCCATTAAATAGAGAATTATTGTACCTTCCGCCCGCTTCTGTATTAACATATTCTGGATTCTGTATTCCGAGCGACCGGTTTTCCTCGACAAGATTTTGTTTGATAGATTTCATGCTTGCAGCATTCATTTCCACAATTTTCTCTCCAAAATAGTTATCCATGTTTTGGAGTCCGGTGTGAGAAGGGGGAATAATGTATGCTGTAAGGCATATCTCGGTTATTGCTGCATTTGACACAGAGTCTCTCATCAATGAAGTCTGCAATGCTATGTTCAGAGTTGATCATCTTCGTCCCCTTTGACTTAGTCTCCTCCTCTTCATATAATTTGTAGTAGCCGCTGACATATTGGCAGGTATTATACCGTAGTCTCTCTGACCAGCCCCCACCCCCATTGTTTATAAGTCTGGTAATGAAATTTTAGGTATTTAGTACAGTCTCTGTTCTCTAGAATAGCTTTGTTCCACAGTCTCTCCACATCAATCGACCCCAATAACTTTTATGTATAATTGTTTGGGTTTGGCACATTTGTATCCATGTAGGTGTCAATGACTATTCTGGCAGGCTTGGGCCTCAGAGTCTTCATATCACTTTGAACACTAGCAGCATTATAGGTGTTCTTTTCACTCACCATTTTGACCCTAGAATCAAACACATCTTCGAACAGTCTGTTCCCAGGCACAGACTTGGTTGTTGGTTACTTTGGTAATCCTTTATTCTTGTTTGCTGGTACACTTCCTTTCTGAAAATCACGAGTTTTGGATAAACTACGTCGTTTTCTGTCCATTTCTTAATATGTATAGATAAGCAAGGTTACAGGAGTCGTATACTGAAGTAGAGAAATGTGTTATGTGATGAAATACCCTAACTGCACTGTTTATATAGCCCCTGTATGCCTGTCGGGGGGATAATCAAACCCACAACCTCAATTAGGTGTATGGAGACCCTAGGAAATATTGATGCTGTGTATTGTCAATATGTCAAGTTTCCAGTGCCAATTGCCGATTGTTATCACTTGTCAACATAATATGAATATTCTGTGTAGAGGTTTAGTATTGTAAGGCCATATTTAACGGGTGTTTTTGTACTGATATCAAAATGTAATATTGAAAAAATAAACCATATTAATTCAGTAATGAAAGCTTCATAACTGTTTTATCAGATTTCGTTCCATATTTAAAATAAATGTAATGACAGAGATGTATCTCTATTATGTGTGTAAGAATATGAAGTCCAGAAGAAAAATGTAGAGTCTGCTAATGAATACATTTATTTGGCACTTCACTCATTAGGAATCTTGATAATTCACTGTTTAGAGTAGGGGAGATAACTCCATGTTGCAGAAGGTTCAGGACTCCTGTCACCACCATACGAACTTTCAAGCGTGATTTGGTTTGATATTTACTATAAATATATAGGTAAACGAAAATTCAACATTTGATGGTTTTAATGTCTCACGCAATTAAATCAGCATTTTGTAGAGCTGGAGTTAACAGCTTCCGAGTCGTATATAACATGTTTTGGATAGGTTTCAAAGTTAAATATGTTCTTGATATCATTCGATTTCACTTGCGGAAATCTACTAGGGTTATCTGTGATTTACAGATACTTAACCAATTAGATACTACATACCGTCAAAAAGAAAATTTCTCTATACAAATAACAAATTGTCTCAATCATCTAGTGCATCCAGAGTAGTCGAAAGCCCGAAACTGTTTCAAATATTTCATAAATTGACTATGAGGAGGCGATTAAAATAAATTTTCTGTTTTCTAATTTTAGACGTCATGTACATAAATTGTATGCACTCATGTATGCACTTTTAGCATCTTGAGGAAATAAAGTTTTTATGATGTTTTATTCATATATACCTGACTGTCTCATCGCTGTGTTGTTTAGACAGACATAGGGCAAAACATAAACCTATTCTCCTCAGGGAATTTTCCACACAGAAGCACATTGTATACGAGAAGGTATTATAATATATATTGTTCAAGGAAGTTATACAATGGATAGACGTTTTGTACGTATAGGTAAGTACATGTAACCAGGAAATGGAATTTAATATCTTCATAATTGTTGTATATCTCCCCTTAAACATATAATAAACAACGAATTCTAATACAATATTGAAAAAGAAGTATTTTTGACAAAAGAACGTATGGGATACCTTATTCATCATTACATATCAAATCAAAATTTATAACTATAAAACAAAGATGGCAGATCAATAGTACTGCACTAGAGAGAATTAACTAACGCGCGGTAATTAGGACGACGGCGGGCAACATAAGACGACCCGCGTTATGAAAATCAACATTGAATTCATAATGTTACCAAGATTATTCTTAAAAGTTACCAACCGCAAAAAATACCCATGGTATTTCATGCATTAATCAAAATTTGATTTTGTTTGTTCATATGTAACGTTGCTGTATTCTACCCTTTTAACATTTGATTGCAAATATATATACTGATTAAATCGCATCTTTAGCAGTATTAACATGTTACTATGGTTTGTTTTACCTTTTTAAATTTCACATTGGCTTGCCATTGTAAACAGTATGCTTCAGTGAGATAGCACTATAAAATTAGCACTATAACATGAAGACAAATCACGAATATACCGCAGCCTCCCGAAACATACTGCACATCGCAGACACCTGAGGCCGTCATTAATTGACCGTAACTGTTTATTGGATGATACAATGAACCAACCAGCCAATCATCTTATTGTTACTTTGTGCTGTTACATTACTGTAAACAAACTTTCTTTCGCGGCTACTAAATTTCGCAATTTTCATTTCGAAACAAGTTCGCGAAGATTAACTTTTGTGGAATTAAAGATTGGATGGAAATTCCTTTCAATAATTTTTTTTTTAGTTATTCGCGGAGATAAACTTTCGCGAATTTATTGTGATCACGAAAATTCGCGAAAGTATATAGCACGCGAGAGGAAGTTGGTTTACAGTGTACTATGGCTTATGAAAGAATTTTTCATTTCGCGTTTTAACTATTTACACTCTTTACATTTTATTTAAATGTACATAAAGTAACATTAGCTGGATATTAAATTTGAGAAAATACTTTGTTTTGTAGGTATGACATCTGAAGGTCATAAGTTAAAACATTATGTATATAATTGATTATCGTTGTGGTGACTTCCCTTTTTGCTACATTTACTCTAAATAACAACCCAACTTAATTAATTATACTCAGCAAATTACATTGTATAAAACAGTGATTTTTGTTTACAGCTACAGGTATAAATATTTTACAAGCATGAGATCTGAAGATTATAGCAATATACGTTGCTGTTGACCACCGTTGTGACTTCATCATAATTAGCCACCATAGTGCTCAAATATATTACAATACATTATTGTTTCCTTTACAGATCAATCATTTCAGCGAATCGACTACAGACGTAGAACTTTGATTCTGCTGGCATCAGGGATATGCTTCGTTATAATGACCACAGGTGTCGAGAAAGACTCGTCTGCTCCGGGAAAAACCATAAGAGTATCACAGTTAGGTCCCTCGTTTCAGTATGTCTGGGTGACACAGACAGACATACACACCACCAAGCCTAGTAATGAATCAAGTATTGAGGTAGCCGCTACAGTAGTTGTGAATAGTAATGCTTTTAATCAGGTAAGGACTATCCATTTATCTTCCAAAAAAAAAAACAAAAAAAACTGCGAATGGTTCTAATGACCTCTTCTCCTAATGTGTTTGTAATGAAAACGCTTCTCCTCATTAGGTATTGCAAATAACATACATCGTTGTATTAGTACGTTTTGTCCACGTTAAATACTGTCCCATGTTTACAAATATATTTTAATTGTTTACCTGGAAAAATTAAATAAGCATAAGTTGCATTATAATAAAATATATACACAGGTAGATTGAAAGTAAATATTGCATCAACATTACCTGGATGAAATCGAGCATTGATTTGCATGAAATAGAAAATCAAACAATTTGGTAAAATTACTCCAGGGGTTACTATCACTGTCGTTATATCCACTTCTGAAATAACAAATCTAAATATTCTGTGGACGAAAATAAATAGTAGACAGTGTGGTGACTTTGTGGCTTTGGAGTTGGGTGTCGTTGTCTCTGTGATCGTCAGAGGCAGATCGCTTATTTATTTTCTCCTGAACTGCCATCAGTTTTGCTCTGACATAGTCCAGTGGTAGATATAACGACAGTGATAGTAACCCATGGATTATCGAAAAAAAGTGTAAACTGACCAAGAAGAATCAATTACAGCTAGATAATTGTACAATGTAAACTCTAGTAATAAAAGACATTGTGTACAATGTTAACTCCAGTAATAAAAGACATTGTGTACAATGTAAACTCCAGTAATAAAAGACATTGTGTACAATGTAAACTGCAGTAATAAAAGACATTGTGTACAATGTAAACTCTAGTTATAAAAGACATTGTGTACAATGTAAACTCCAGTAATAAAAGACATTGTGTACAATGTAAACTCTAGTAATAAAAGACATTGTGTACAATGTAAACTCCAGTAATAAAAGACATTGTGTACAATGTAAACTCCAGTAATAAAAGACATTGTGTACAATGTAAACTCCAGTAATAAAAGACATTGTGTACAATGTAAACTCCAGTAATAAAAAAATGTAATAAAAGACATTGTGTACAATGTAAACTCCAGTAATAAAAGACATTGTGTACAATGTAAACTCCAGTAATAAAAGACATTGTGTACAATGTAAACTCCAGTAATAAAAGACATTGTGTACAATGTAAACTCCAGTAATAAAAGACATTGTGTACAATGTAAACTCCAGTAATAAAAGACATTGTGTACAATGTAAACTCCAGTAATAAAAGACATTGTGTACAATGTAAACTCCAGTAATAAAAGACATTGTGTACAATGTAAACTCCAGTAATAAAAGACATTGTGTACAATGTAAACTCCAGTAATAAAAGACATTGTGTACAATGTAAACTCCAGTAATAAAAGACATTGTGTACAATGTAAACTCCAGTAATAAAAGACATTGTGTACAATGAAAACTGCAGTAATAAAAAGACATTGTGTACAATGTAAACTCTAGTAATAAAAGACATTGTGTACAATGTAAACTCCAGTAATAAAAGACATTGTGTACAATGTAAACTCCAGTAATAAAAGACATTGTGTACAATGTAAACTCAGTAATAAAAGACATTGTGTAAATGTAAACTCAGTAATAAAAGACATTGTGTACAATGTAAACTCCAGTAATAAAAGACATTGTGTACAATGTAAACTCCAGTAATATGTGTATAATGTAACTAGTAAAAAGACATTGTGTACAATGTAAACTCAGTAATAAAAGACATTGTGTACAATGTAAACTCTAGTAATAAAAGACATTGTGTACAATGTAAACTCTAGTAATAAAAGACATTGTGTACAATGTAAACTCCAGTAATAAAAGACATTGTGTACAATGTAAACTCCAGTAAAAAAAGACATTGTGTACAATGTAAACTCTAGTAATAAAAGACATTGTGTACAATGTAAACTCTAGTAATAAAAGACATTGTGTACAATGTAAACTCTAGTAATAAAAGACATTGTGTACAATGTAAACTCCAGTAATAAAAGACATTGTGTACAATGTAAACTCCAGTAATAAAAGACATTGTGTACAATGTAAACTCCAGTAATAAAAGACATTGTGTACAATGTAAACTCCAGTAATAAAAGACATTGTGTACAATGTAAACTCCAGTAATAAAAGACATTGTGTACAATGTAAACTCTAGTAATAAAAGACATTGTGTACAATGTAAACTCCAGTAATAAAAGACATTGTGTACAATGTAAACTCCAGTAATAAAAGACATTGTGTACAATGTAAACTCCAGTAATAAAAGACATTGTGTACAATGTAAACTCTAGTAATAAAAGACATTGTGTACAATGTAAACTCCAGTAATAAAAGACATTGTGTACAATGTAAACTCCAGTAATAAAAGACATTGTGTACAATGTAAACTCCATGACATTGTGTGCACAATGTAAACTCCAGTAATAAAAGACATTGTGTACAATGTAAACTCCAGTAATAAAAGACATTGTGTACAATGTAAACTCCAGTAATAAAAGACATTGTGTACAATGTAAACTCCAGTAATAAAAGACATTGTGTACAATGTAAACTCTAGTAATAAAAGACATTGTGTACAATGTAAACTCCAGTAATAAAAGGCATTGTGTAGAGTAATAAAAGACATTGTGTATAATGTAAACTTTAGTAATAAAAGACATTGACGTGTACAATGTAAACTCCAGTAATAAAAGACATTGTGTACAATGTAAACTCCAGTAATAAAAGACATTGTGTACAATGTAAACTCCAGTAATAAAAGACATTGTGTACAATGTAAACTCCAGTAATAAAAGACATTGTGTACAATGTAAACTCTAGTAATAAAAGACATTGTGTACAATGTAAACTCCAGTAATAAAAGACATTGTGTACAATGTAAAAGACATTGTAAACTCTAGTAATAAAAGACATTGTGTACAATGTAAACTCCAGTAATAAAAGACATTGTGTACAATGTAAACTCCAGTAATAAAAGACATTGTGTACAATGTAAACTCCAGTAATAAAAGACATTGTGTACAATGTAAACTCCAGTAATAAAAGACATTGTGTACAATGTAAACTTCAGTAATAAAAGACATTGTGTACAATGTAAACTAGTAATAAAAGACATTGTGTACAATGTAAACTCTAGTAATAAAAGACATTGTGTACAATGTAAACTCTAGTAATAAAAGACATTGTGTACAATGTAAACCTCTAGTAATAAAAGACATTGTGTACAATGTAAACTCTAGTAATAAAAAGACATTGTGTACAATGTAAACTCTAGTAATAAAAGACATTGTGTACAATGTAAACTCCTAGTAATAAAAGACATTGTGTACAATGTAAATAGTAATAAAAGACATTGTGTACATGTAACTCAGTAATAAAAGACATTGTGTAAATGTAAACTCCAGTAATAAAAGACATTGTGTAGAGTAATAAAAGACATTGTGTGCAATGTAAACTCCAGTAATAAAAGACATTGTGTACAATGTAAACTCCAGTAATAAAAGACATTGTGTACAGTAATAAAAGACATTGTGTAGAGTAATAAAAGACATTGTGTACAATGTAAACTCCAGTAATAAAAGACATTGTGTACAATGTAAACTCCAGTAATAAAAGACATTGTGTACAATGTAAACTCCAGTAATAAAAGACATTGTGTACAATGTAAACTCCAGTAATAAAAGACATTGTGTACAATGTAAACTCCAGTAATAAAAGACATTGTGTACAATGTAAACTCCAGTAATAAAAGACACATTGTGTACAATGTAAACTCTAGTAATAAAAGACATTGTGTACAATGTAAACTCCAGTAATAAAAGACATTGTGTACAATGTAAACTCTAGTAATAAAAGACATTGTGTACAATGTAAACTCTAGTAATAAAAGACATTGTGTACAATGTAAACTCTAGTAATAAAAGACATTGTGTACAATGTAAACTCCAGTAATAAAAGACATTGTGTACAATGTAAACTCTAGTAATAAAAGACATTGTGTACAATGTAAACTCCAGTAATAAAAGACATTGTGTACAATGTAAACTCCTAGTAATAAAAGACATTGTGTACAATGTAAACTCCAGTAATAAAAGACATTGTGTACAATGTAAACTCAGTAATAAAAGACATTGTGTACAATGTAAACTCCAGTAATAAAAGACATTGTGTACAATGTAAACTCCAGTAATAAAAGACATTGTGTACAATGTAAACTCTAGTAATAAAAGACATTGTGTACAGTAAAAGTAATAAAAACATTGTGTACAATGTAACTAGTAATAAAAGACATTGTGTACAATGTAAACTCTAGTAATAAAAGACATTGTGTACAATGTAAACTCCAGTAATAAAAGACATTGTGTACAATGTAAACTCCAGTAATAAAAGACATTGTGTACAATGTAAACTCTAGTAATAAAAGACATTGTGTACAATGTAAACTCTAGTAATAAAAGACATTGTGTACAATGTAAACTCCAGTAATAAAAGACATTGTGTACAATGTAAACTCTAGTAATAAAAGACATTGTGTACAATGTAAACTCCAGTAATAAAAGACATTGTGTACAATGTAAACTCCAGTAATAAAAGACATTGTGTACAATGTAAACTCTAGTAATAAAAGACATTGTGTACAATGTAAACTCCAGTAATAAAAGACATTGTGTACAATGTAAACTCCAGTAGTAATAAAAGACATTGTGTACAATGTAAACTCCAGTAATAAAAGACATTGTGTAGAGTAATAAAAGACATTGTGTGCAATGTAAACTCCAGTAATAAAAGACATTGTGTACAATGTAAACTCCAGTAATAAAAGACATTGTGTACAATGTAAACTCCAGTAATAAAAGACATTGTGTACAATGTAAACTCCAGTAATAAAAGACATTGTGTACAATGTAAACTCTAGTAATAAAAGACATTGTGTACAATGTAAACTCTAGTAATAAAAGACATTGTGTACAATGTAAACTCTAGTAATAAAAGACATTGTGTACAATGTAAACTCCAGTAATAAAAGACATTGTGTACAATGTAAACTCTAGTAATAAAAGACATTGTGTACAATGTAAACTCCAGTAATAAAAGACATTGTGTGTACAATGTAAACTCCAGTAATAAAAGACATTGTGTACAATGTAAACTCTAGTAATAAAAGACATTGTGTACAATGTAAACTCCAGTAATAAAAGACATTGTGTACAATGTAAACTCCTAGTAATAAAAGACATTGTGTACAATGTAAACTCCAGTAATAAAAGACATTGTGTACAATGTAAACTTCAGTAATAAAAGACATTGTGTACAATGTAAACTCCAGTAATAAAAGACATTGTGTACAATGTAAACTCCAGTAATAAAAGACATTGTGTACAATGTAAACTCCAGTAATAAAAGACATTGTGTACAATGTAAACTCCAGTAATAAAAGACATTGTGTACAATGTAAACTCCAGTAATAAAAGACATTGTGTACAATGTAAACTCCAGTAATAAAAGACATTGTGTACAATGTAAACTCTAGTAATAAAAGACATTGTGTACAATGTAAACTCCAGTAATAAAAGACATTGTGTACAATGTAAACTCTAGTAATAAAAGACATTGTGTACAATGTAAACTCCAGTAATAAAAGACATTGTGTACAATGTAAACTCCAGTAATAAAAGACATTGTGTACAATGTAAACTCTAGTAATAAAAGACATTGTGTACAATGTAAACTCCAGTAATAAAAGACATTGTGTACAATGTAAACTCTAGTAATAAAAAACATTGTGTACAATGTAAACTGCAGTAATAAAAGACAGTGTGTACAATGTAAACTCTAGTAATAAAAGACATTATATACATATATACCAACCCTGTACTATCTCATAGTAAAACTGAAGGCAGCTCAGGGAAAAAATCTGAAGCAATCACAGGCCTGTTGACATTTCCTTTGAAGACTACAGAGAGAGAGAGAGAGCGATACTCAACTTCAATGCCACACAGTCAACCAAATTATACCATTTTTCGCTCTTTTGATGTATATCAAAGGACTAAATTGCCCGTTCTGATGCCTCTAATTTAACTTAGAGATAGTCCAAGAGAGATGATAATATCAGCGATAATAACCCCTGGAGTATCGAGAATGTACATGTGTTTTATTTTTGCAATGCATTTCTTTTGTGTAGTGTCTTTTGTTATCATCTTTAGAACAAGAAATCAAATTGGCTTATGACTATGTTACAGGGATCGCGATTGGTATATCTCTTGGTCAGATATATGCCCTATGACATATTCACCCTTGTGGCTAAAGCAATCAAAGTTGGAATATTTAACTCGAACGAATTTCCATGTGACTTTCCGGAGTATGCTCCTGTTAATACCGAGTGTAAATGTAAGTTATTATATTGAAAATTGATGTCGTGAACACTAGATTATCTTCCTGTAAAGTAATGTTCATCTTTTCATTGTAACGTTCAGAAAAGGAATGATGTAAAACAAAAAATAAATATCTATCATCCTTTAAAAAAGCTATGATTTTTGACCTTCTATTGACACTTCATTCGTACAGTTACCAATTTCCTGTTAATGACATATAAACTTTCCATATATAAAAGTTAAAGTACGTTTTCGCTTGGATGATATTGTCGCGATTTCGCGGGACATTGATCGGTCACGAAAATTTCATCCGCAAAATGATGAGTAATGAATAAACGATATGTACACAAATCCACATATCTCGAAATTTTGATTTGCAAGAATATATTATTTTCCATTTTCAAAATCACAATATTTCTAACCCGCGAAAATAACCGATTTTTTCATAGTTGTTAAATTTCGTTGGCGAAAAAATTATGCGATTTACTGCTTGGAACTTATTCGCGGGGGTTTATTTTCGCGAATGACCTTTCCAGACTTTGAAGTCCCATTATTATGACAGCCTATAATACGTGAAATAATGATTTTGATTACTTTCGTGAGGTATAAAATTTCGCGAGTGTGGATAGATCCGCGAATTTAGCGAAATTACAACCCACGCGAATTAGCAACTACACAGTATACGGTATTTGTAACAGTTATTCTTTGTGCCCGTTTTTGAAATATCATTATAGCTATTCTCAC
The DNA here is from genome assembly GCF_041381155.1 of Argopecten irradians. Lineage (NCBI taxonomy): Eukaryota > Metazoa > Mollusca > Bivalvia > Pectinida > Pectinidae > Argopecten > Argopecten irradians. Next base: position 26,428,236 of record NC_091147.1, read on the forward strand.
ATCTGTTATATTATCGATTGCAAATACAACTATGGTTTAACAGTAATATATCTTAATTTAGATGCGTGTCCTGATCATTGCTCGTCATTCTGTGACGAAGGTATGCCGATTGCAATGAAATGGTCACATCCGGGTGCACGTTTGGTTGTTACGGCAGGGAATCTTCTTTGTGGTCAAGATGATCAGTTTGACCCAGAATTCGGACGGATGAACCTACTGGTCCAAGATTTTGCAGAATCCCTGATCAAATATGTACTACCAACTGACATTGTTGATAGCGTAAGTGTGAATTGTATTAAAATGTTTGATTCTCACCAGATTTGAAACGTAAAATTTTAAAAAAAAAAAATGTAATTTCTTCATACAGAAACATTTTGATATCCGGATATCTACAGATTCCTTTAGGATATTATTGTTTTTATCTTTTTTTTCAAAATGATTATTATCTGTAATTTGCACAACAAAATACAAAAATGTTCTCTCACACTTATCCGTCGTTCGCACTTTCAATCACACACATACCCTCACTTTCACATACTGTGATGGTATAGTGTAACCTTAACTAACCTTACGAGAGGTGGTGACTAAATAGGGTAGTCAAAGCCTCGCCCACGCCAAAGACCCTCGCCCACGTCAGAGACCTTCCCCCACGTCAGAGACCCGCTTTGAGACATTTTGGAAATATTTAGGCAATCACACTGTACTGTATTGGGAAGGCTAAAACTAACAAGGAAATAGCATGTCACAAGCAACAAAAGAATGGCCAAGAAATACTTTGGTTGAATTTATGTCGTATTTAACTTTTTATCGTTTCTATGTACATAAGTATTACTGTAGATGTATTGTACCTATTGTGGCTCAATCAAACGATACTCCTAGCGCATCACTGACTTTTGAAGAGTTAGCACAATGATGAATTAAACGTATTCAATATTATTGCTGTACCAAATTCTTTAATTATAAAACAGTATTACAGCAATCATATTTAGGACGTATTATGCTAATTAACAATAGTATTTTTTCCGCTATTGATATCTTTGTTTTATCCTCGATATATGTTCATTCTACCAAGATGTTGTGTTGAATTATCTTCTACTCGTAACCAGATCATTACAGCATACAACTCGTCAAAGTTGACCTGGGATTTGCATCCTTCAAATCACATTAACTATTTTCGTCAAGGAACGGCCGCATGGTTTCGGGCCACAAGCAAACCCTCTTATGACACGGGTACGTCCAGAAGATTCCTTTTCTTATAAACGAAACAATTAAATTTGTTAAGATATCTATTGAAAACAATGCGTAAGTTTAGTTGTTCAGTGTACAAGTCTGCGATGATAAAGAAAGTTTATATTTCAAGCCTAAAGGGCTTCATCAGAGTCAGAAGAAATTTATTGTAAAGAAAACACGAAGAAAGTGAATAGTTCTTATCAAACTAACATTGCGGGAAACTTTTTCTCGATCTTTAGGGATTCCTTTCACTATGTTTATATCCACCTTGGACTTTGCAATCGCACATCTGATAACTCATTGTATGACAACCTGTGAACAAGACAGTGTGATTTTTCATATACGCCAAAATAAAATCTACGCTGTATTGCTAAGCTTCAAAAATGTCTTAGCAGGCTTGCAAATGGTAAGTCTTTTTACTTTCCTAAAATGCTTTCAGTTTAAGTGTAACATAGTGTATGGGTTGCTATAACGACAGTGATAGTAACCCCTGTAGTATCCTGAATGCATAAAAAGTCCAAAAGAGAATAGTTTGCGGATGTTCTTAAATTCTGCTATTCAACCATAGGAGAATCTGTTAATTCTACATGTGATATGACCGTATTCTACTTAACAGGTGGTATGACCATATGTAGTGATGCTCGGCCATGTGGTACAGAGGCGGAGCTCAGACGCAATATTCTGACCAGAGACGCGCCATTGTTTGATATACTAAGTTCAGTGTATACCCACGAACGGTGGAATCTGACTGGGGATATTTCTGTATGTATGTGGTGAAAGGAATTGAAGTTGGTATGAAATGTATGAAAAGGAAACTATTGTCTCTTGAATTTATTGTGATTAAATCATCTTTGTTTGTGTTGAGAAAAGGGGAATAACTGTCTTTTCCTTTCTAAGAAAACATACATGTATTGTCTGATATTTTGTTATGATGTCAGAGTTCGCTTAAATCATCTATATTTGTGTTGAGAGAAGGGGAATAACTGTCTTTTCCTTTCTAAGAAACATACATGTATTGTCTGATATTTTGTTATGATGTTAGAGTTCGCTTATGTTAAATAATTGCAACATGAGATAAATAAAATATTTTTATGTTATGATAAATGTAATTACGCCATGCTACATGTAAGGTGATAACGAGAATATATCTGTATGTTGGCGATGAAAACCTGTTGATGATGGAAATTTGTTTTCATTTCTACGTATTTTCTACATCTAAATACAGAGGAAGGATGTTGGAACCGTTTTTCTGTATGAGCAGACTACTGGACAAAATGGTTGAGAGTAGCTGAGAAGGAACCATAATAAAGAATATGTCTTGATTCGAAGGATATCCTATTGCACAATATACGTCTTTGGCAGCAATAAAAGAATAACGTCATTTGGGGAAGAATGAGAAAATTCAGTTTACATCTTTTGAATATTTTACTAAGAGATTCATAACACATTCGCTTCATTACGTTATTTCACAAACAGATTTCAAAGGAAATAATTTAAGGTAACAAATCATCTTATACATTTTAAACAATTGTCATATACATGTAATCGAACGATATCACAGATAGGTAATAAATAATACTTCGTCATATTGATACATCATATACATCGTGTAAATTCAGCTTGATGTATCCCATCAAACACATGAACTGCTCTATGTCATATGTATAAGCGCGGTATTCATATTTGAATGTCACAAATGTATGTAAACATTATCATGATGAAATATAAATACATAGTAAATATATATTTTGACATCAGCAGAGCTTATTCAAATTTTGTTTGTATGTTTGATTAATTAACGTCCTATTAACAGCAAGGATAATCTAAGGACTTCCTACCATGAATGCAGTGTGAAGTGTGTATTGAGTACGCGGTAATTGTGTTGGGATACTACGGTATATTAAAAATACAAATTAAGTCATTGTTAACTTTTGTAAAACAAGCCATTTTCGCGTTTTTATCTTATTTTATTCTACTGTACGTTTGTTTGACACACAAATATTAAACATATTTAAGATAAGCAGTACATATTTAAAGAAGTATAAAAAGTATAAATTAAGGCAATGTGATTATTGTACAACAATTTATTTTTCGCGGCATTTTTTTCGCGTTTTGCACCCTAACGACTTTTCAAGTCAATATATTTTCGCATTTGATTATGTAGTACCGTTGTTTCTTCCACGAAATTATCGAAATTATATCTCTTATCACGATGAAATCATGTGTTTACAGTTATATCATAAGGCCTAGTTATGTTAATTTACATCTGTATCTGATAACACTTTGAATTTATAGACGATATCCAATGTTATGTCAATGTCATATAAATAAACAAATTGGCCTAATTCCTGTCTGATAGATAATTTTATTGATTGTACGTTTTTGTAAATAAATATAGTGAACAATTACCAATTTATTATTTTCTATTTATAGTGTAACAATGACATACACAGTAGAGGCATTCTATTTTTAAAATCTAGTTATATTTGTTGAAATGCTGAATCACGTTTGCTGTATAGTACAATTGTATATCCATGTGACTATTGAATGGATGAATAATAGTTTGCGAAATTATTACTTGGGCAAATGTCCACACCAAGAAAGACGTTAAATAACTTCATGATATTGGTCTTGACATCACATCAATTTAAAGTTATGCTTGGAAGTTAAGCCTGTCTTGTACGGGCGAGATATCGTTGTGATTAAACTCTCATTACAATTCGACATAACTGTGGCTAACTAACAATAAAAGCAGTGTACGAATATTCGACACCCTAGCTTGGAATGGCATTGGTCATTTTTATCTACAGGTATCAGTGTAACCCCCTCAGTACTGACGGAGTGAATTGAAGTGGAGTAGGTAGTACCTCTGATATGTATTTGATGTCAACAAACACTTCGAAAAACCATAAATATTAGAGTAATCCCCCTTTAACAGACTACACCCAAGTCGGGATTTCCACGAGGAACTTGAATAAAAAGAATACGCTGCTATATTTTTATCATTATTTGCGATTCATGTACTTCATAAACAAATATCTTTTTATAAATGCTACTGTAGTTATCATTTCTATGAATCCAAAAGAGTTTCACTATCGATGATAACATTATCACAACAACTGATTCACATTGTACAGTTTCATCATTATCACCTTCAATCTTAAATAACCTTAACCAACGTGTCTACTTAGATCACACCATTCCATCGACGTTTACCCCCACAAAAACATATTTAACTTAGATTTTGGCACAAACAGAGAAAAAGGATTAGTGTCATTTAAATCTCTGTTAGATGAAAGTCCATTAACCTTTCCATTCAATCTGTTTTTTAATATACATTTTCGTCGCAGAAATATAATCGTTCATCGGAAACTGAATATTGATTATACATTCTTTCGTAATATTTTTTTGTCAATAAAAGTCATAAAAGTGTTATATTCCGTATGCAATAAATGTCCACACTTGTCATCTTTGCTTAATTTCTCTATTAGGCCTAATTAGTCTGTCTTCAATCGATGATAAAACATGATATAAATGTTTGTAGCAGTAACAAGCGAACACACCCATTTAAAATATTCATCTTCGCATGTATCTTTCTCAACGTCACTGTTTTTGCAATTAAAATCTCTCAGCATTTTTTCTAGTCGATTTCAAATAACGTTTTCTTATATATTTTAACACACATTTCCAAGAAACCGATGTCGTCAAAAAAATCAAAACTTTTAAGTCTTGAATAGCCAATAGTTCATCTACGAAGTTCAGCTTGTCTGATACAGACGTTTTTAAAACTTCTTTTTAATATCTTATTTTTGTTGTTGGTCCTAGAGATTTTTCAAATTTTGATTTTCCTTGGTTTGACATATTTTTGATATCACCGAAGCCCATTGGCATTTGTGCGTACTGCTTTCTACTTCCAAGCTTAACAGGTGCCGTGGTAAGACCATCTGGTAGAGGTTGTGATAATGTATTGTACTCATTACTACTCTTCCCCCAAGCTCCTAACGGCTTTGGTCTGAAGCTGTTCTTTCTTGGACTATACGCACGAGGTACTCCTCCATCCATGGACTGAAAAAGCTGTGGTTTCAATGGAGGAAGCAATAGTTCTTTGTTTTGCTTCCCATTTTGCTCCAGAGACGATGTCACATGTCGACGTCTTTCCTCTGCTAGTTCCAAATCATCTATTCCTGCAGTACTAGAAATTGAGCTTGCAGACCTCGGAGACCTGCTTCCACGTCTGCCGATTTCCACCGTCAGATGTGTCTTTGCATCCCCTGACAACGACACGGTTTTCATCTTCAGTTCTCTCTCCTTTTCAAGTTCTCCGATTTTCCCTCTCATCTTCGCCATTTCGCTTTCGTACATCTTCAGTCTCGTGTCCTTGACCCTGCACTCTTTTTTAACGTCTTGAAGCTGGTTTCTCATCACATTCATAATGGCTGATTGCCAAACATTTGCACCTAGTTGGAATTTATTTTGAGATTCAATCTTGTCTTTATTCATGCCGGCAATCTGTTCTTTTTGTTCGTCTATTTGATACTGAAAGTTCTGCATTTTGTGTTCCAATTCTTGCAATGTAATGTCATTCGCTGCAACAAAATCACGATACGCTTCCTTAAGTGTAGGCTTCGTTGCAGGATCAGTATGGCCCATGTTTGCCAACACATAATCTTTTTCTTCCATAAGTTCATAGTATTTCCTACGGATCATTAACAAATCCTGATAAGACTCCATCAGAATATCCATATCCTCCACAACGAATGAAAACTCATACTTCTGCAGTTCCATTTCGTCCTTTTCATTTCCTGGTCTTTGCCTTCGAGATATAAGTTTCGACATTTTAGCATTGACATCGCGCAGAGTTTTCTCAGCCAGTTCAAGCCGTTTACTTGTTCTTTGTAATACAGATTCATTCACTTCCGTATACCTTAACTGTTTGCCTAAATCACTCATCCTTTTCGCTTCCAACTCCTTCAGTTCTTGTTTTAAAATGTTGATCTGGCATCGCAGTTCTGCAGCATTTTCCTTTTCATCTTTCAACTCGTGTTCAAGTTGATTGGCAGCTTCCTTTGTTTTCTTCTGTGCTATTTCGTACGTGAAATGCTGGTCCAGTTGATCACGTTTTGCGTCGATAGCTTTGGCCTTTTCGCGGAAATCATGTTTCCATACCATTCGTAAAGAATCTCCACGAAACTGAAAATAATTAACATAAATATTATGTATGTATAATTTTAAATTGAGGTTGTACATTTTCACTATTTACTGGTTTTTAAACTTTTTATATGGATTTACTAGGGGAGTGATATGCGAAAATTAATAAATTTAATGAAATTAAAACCATTGCCAACGTTAGCAAATAAACAGTAGGTAGATTGAGAGATAATTATCGCAATTTGTTTAACTGTGTTTGACCTTAATTAATTTTAGGAGAAAACATAAATGAGAATTTTTTTCATATAAAGCTTGTACATTTAACTGCTATATAAAATGTACAACAAGGTATGTTGGATAAACGATTAAATTATATCAAATTCATTTGATATATTTACACTGATCAGTTCTTTTACTTTTAATAATCTACTTACTTTCTCTAAGAAATAATCCTCTAATTCTTGTCTTTCGTGGTCTTTCAACCTTTCCAAGAATTTCATCTTTTTGTATAATTCCTTTGTGTCGTATTTTTCACTGACAATATCTGAAATGAATTAGGACACGATAAGGAATAATTATATCAATAAATCTATTTATTAGTATCTTTGTTAAACCACGATATATCGCAGCAAAAAAGAGCTTATTTACGCGAAATATATTTATTTAAATGTTTACGCGAAATATATTTATTTAAATGTTCTGCAAATAATTGTAAAAATGTATGTATGAATGAACGATTGTCATCAAAACCCTTATTCGAGAATCTACATATTAACATATATGATGAAAATAAAGAACACGCGAATATTGTATACGCGAACGTAAAGAGGTTAATAGAAGTATTATCCTTCATTTTTTGTGCTCTGAAATTGTACCATTTATTAATTAATGGTGTATTTGACACCAGGAGTAAACATTCTAACCTTTTATTTTATTTTTATTTACACAAAAAAAAGGAAAAATATATACCTTATAACATGATAACTGTTTAGCATAATATATATAATGTCCGTGATAAGCACAATTTAGTACCTTCTTCTCGGAGAAAATCTGCGAGGAAATAGTGTCCCGTGAGTTGTAAAATATCTGCGAACTGTTCGTACGCATGGGCACCCCGCACCGGAAGCGCTTCCAGGACTTTTGTGATTTTGGCATCTCTTTCTCTTTGAGCCTATAAAATGAAAATTGACGTTTGAAAACCATATCATCCTACATATTCATAAATTCATTTTGTTCGGATGTTTTATGTTATTTTTCACAATTGATTACACATTATTACGTTTGATAGTGATATCCTGTGAATTATTTAGTTATCTAAATCCCAGCTAATTTCAGTGAAATGATAAATTGATTTTACCTTCTATTATTCCTTGATTACAATACAATACGTGTATAATGCTATTATCTATTGTGCCTTTTGTACAATTCTTTGATATTTGGTATGACATGTTAATCGATTTCGAAATTCATCCGATTCCACATAATAATACCTTAATGATACTTTGTCATCTATGCTTTCCGATGGCCATGTTTTGGTATTTCTATTTGACAGAAAACAACAGTTTTATACTGATCCCTAGGGTCACCGATGAGTCTAATTCAAGAGATTCTGAGACGAATGGTCTGATTAGTCGTACATAACACTTTTAAAGACCCACTAGGTTTCCGAAATAAAAGTATATTAATAATTCCGTCTCTTCATATTAAAGAGTTAGCTCCCTTGCGGATAGGCATCCAACGTGACATCATTGTTTTGTGAGCGAAACTAAAGTAGTTTTCTCTGAAAAAGTATGAAGTGTGACGATGTAATATGGATATACAGAATAGCATCAGAACATGAGGTTACAGCACCATACAAATGAAATATTCCTTATGTAAAGCTATTTAAACATTGAAGTTTTAGTTTGCTGTTTTGATGTGTGGCGTAGTGATACGTAGTGATAATAATGATAGTCAACCACCGCGCAATAATTAGGACGCTATCGGGAAACATAATGCAGCCACTTTTATTGGTATGTACTTTAAAGATGCTCCACCGCCGACAGACCAAAAATGATATTCATCATTTGAACAATAAATGGTGTTTAATCGTGTATATAATAGTCTAATTAACACAAAAAATAATATAAAATAATTCATTTTGGTACATGCGCATTCAGTAGTTCATTTCATATAAGATATAGTGGTACAGATTTTTTTCGGGATGCAATTAATTACTTTTCATATTTTTAACTTGAAGTAAAATTAGAAGCTCAAACTTTTCAATGGTGGTAATGGTGTAAAGTAAGTAACTTTTGTAACTGAAAAAAATACTAAATTGTCTGTTCGAGTTTTAAATAGTGAAAAAATACCATTTGTCAGCGGTGGAGCATCTTTAAGTGTCGTATAACTTAAATTTGAAAATTAATAACCTTTTCAGTGAAGGTACATTTTAAATGTATCTTTAATATATTGCGTATCCAATACTCTCACCGCTTCACGTGCTATACACGTGCCTTTCATAAAGAGGACTATTACTCTGCTAGATGTTTTATAGTAAGAATTTGAAGTGGTGAGACCTTGGCGTAAGTACGTAATACTTAAAAGTTTTTTATCATGTTAAGTAAAATTACAATGTAACTGGCATAAGGTTTAGAAACGTGATTTTTCCACTGTTGTTTGATCCTACTTAACCGTAGCTAACACCACTTAATCTTTGCCAAATAGTTGGTATATATTGGTGTCAGATTAAGTGTGTGGCATAATAAATATTTGTTTTAATTCATGTCATAGTAAGCGGATAACATATTAAATCGTAATAAAACAGTAGAAGAAATTATACCGTCGTGAGTGTAATAAAAAATGGCTATCACTGTACATTTTACCAACTTATTTTTGTGGTAATCTAATATCACATTTTCATGGCTGAAGATTTTTTCGCGATTTATTCTTATCTTAGATTTGCTTTATATGTAATTGAAACAGTTTCGCAACGACTTATTTCCGCGATTGTCAAAGAAATACAATAGGCGGAATGTAATAGCACAAGAATATTTATAGACCTACCGAATTCTTTTGATAGTATATGCCACTGACCTACCTTGATACTCCAGAGGTTACTATCACTGTCGTTAATAACCCCTGCAGTATCGAGGAACGACATTTACGTAACATAAGCACAAATAATACCTGTCAAGTATATCGAAGTAGAATATGTGTTGTATACTGTAGGTATTACTTATTTGATGCGTTCGTTCTTATATAAATGAAATATGTGCTACAATGATGAAATGGAAAACACAGATCAGTTGCGATAGGGGTCGTGTAATTAGGTATTTCTAACATATGTTTTGTGTGGGTAAATGTCCTACATATATTATATTTTAATTTCATGTTTTTTAATAAGAAAGCATTTTCAATGAAAAATATATCATATGTTCATTTCGATTTAAAAAAATATATTCTTAACAAAACATAACGAATTTTGCCAGTGCATGGTGCTTGGGTGGACAGAAATGCTATGGAATGTAACCTTATATTGATTATATATAATAAACCTATGAAGACTCTCAAATATTGTATTCACAAACATATATCTCTTAACACTACAGACTATATATATTAATATCCTTAAAGGCACGAGTGTCAATATTAGCGATTTCATTGTTGTCAAGGTGTGATGTTTATAAATGGAATTAATAGTTTACTAGGTCATATGATATACTGTCAACATAAATGATAAATCCAATCATATTTCTTAAATGTGCCCTTTAATGTAGGTCAAATGACACTCATATTAAATATATACGTCATTATCTTAGGTTTATTCGATCAATGCATTTTAAACTGTACTTCAAAAATTGGGAGATTTCAATATTTTATTCAATTTTTTTTTCAAATTAAGATTTATATTATTTTATTGCAGTGGTATTTTTATTTTGCTGTATTAAGTTTTTCAGCTTATTTATCTCATTTGCACAAATTCTAGATTATCATACTAAAATAATGGCATATAAACAGGACACTGCATTCTTACTTTAGCTTACACACCATCATTACATTATTTCAAAACTAAAAACAACAAAACACTAAAAGTTAAACACGGGTTTAAGGAAACTTCAAGATCACCAAAATTGTTTTATTATAAGCATTTTTCGTTTTACATGTACCCATATTACAAACATCTAAGACGGGGGAAGAAAAGTACCACGTTAAAGTGATAAGTTTGCTTGTCATTAACGTGTTTCACAATAGAAAAAATATTTGAAAAGAACCCGGACAGCAATTTCTAAATGATTAATTTCTATTCCCTTGACATGTGCTTGTCTTTACGTGTTTAAATTTCTCTGTGTCGATCAACTGCAATTAACAACAGTGTGAAAATAGATTCTGTTCTTAGTCAAATATAGTCAGAAAGTGTTCTGTAAATATATTGGCTATTTATAGTTTGGGCAGAGTTTAAAATTATGAGTCAGTTGACTCTTTTTCTCCCTCTGATAGACATTTTGATAATTTCAATTTGTCACAATATTTAATAAAGAACTCTTTGTATTAAAACATTCCCGATTTAGAATTCTAAACATTTTCTTGGGTTTGGTTTATGTGACGATACTGTTACACATCCAGTGGGTATTTTCGAAACATCATACACATAGAAATATGCACAGTTTGTGTATCAATATCGTTAGTATTCTTGAATTGGAATGATTAGGAACATTATTAGACACATTACATTTATGATTCATCTTACAATACTAATGCTAATGTATTTCATTCTGTCCCTTTCTCGCCCTTCGGTAGTTCAGGTTAAACTTGCAGAGTGTCAACCTACAGGTGCGGCACACTTCCATTAAAAAGACTAAAATAGATCCAACGAATCAATCATCTACGAATTATCAATCAACTAAGTTATTAAAAATTAAATGGATTGTAATGCAGCAGAAGCAAAAAGGTCATACACGTTCCTATTCACCAGTGATCTATTTTGAGTTCCACTGAAGGTGAATTTTTTTTTCAATAGAAATAACAGAATGAAAAATAGGATTATTTATGATATCAAACATCAAAGAACAAACGCCGACCGATACAAACTTAAGTAAGACAATGATAATCTATACCATGGACTGTTTACTATACATTTTTTAATTCCGATATACCTTATTAATGTATTTCTCACCTTTTAATCCAAAATTATATAGCATGTTGACATATACATATAATAGCTTTCTTTAAAAGAAGCAAAATCGCTTCGAGTCATTTGTTATTAAAATGACGTGTATTTAAAGGCCCACTACCTTTCCGAAACGGCTTTTAATTTTTAAAATGGGAAAGCAAAACGAGATCGATATTTTTGTATAGTCGCTAAAGTCATTAACTTACCGTTAATACTACACGTGTCATCACATTCTCAACAATTTGATTAAAATAAATAAAACGTTAATGTTCATAACGCGGGTCGTCTTATGTTTCCCGCCGCCGTCGTCCTAAATACCGCGCGGTAGTTGACTATCACTGCGCCAGACGGCAAAACAGCGAAGCAACTCTCCACTGTTATCAAACATTACGCAGGAAATCTTGCATATGTTTGGTGTTGTAACCTCATCTTAGGCCATTGGTATATATTTTCTGATGTTATTAATGTTTTTAAGAAACCTTTATGTTTTCCTCCGGAAAGGTAGTGGGCCTTTAATGAACGATTATTAAAGTATATCAATCAACACCGTAATGCATTGCAGGTGTTGATAAAGCGCATTTTTTTGTACAAACATACAATACATATATATGGAATGAATAGGACTATAATGATTTCCTGACAGATTACAGTTCACTACCTGTGTACAAGTGTAGAAGTGAAAGGTTTATAAAAGTTCTCAGACTCAGATTAAAAAAAAAAAAGAAAAATTCACCGCGAATATTCCATCTAATACAGTATATATGCTTTCAGCCCTCAACACCACACATTACATAGATCCATGGCTGTGAATTATAATGATTCCAATACGATAGAGATTGTATATATGTCAGCTGATGTGTCGCTGACCACAGGTCATTGATTTATCCGCCGGACGTATGTTTATCTAAAACAGCCATTGAGAGAAAGTGTATGAATCGGTCGGTTTTCTATTGTTTGAATATGGCTCTCGAAATTACCATTTATAATAGGGAGCGTTTTCAGCAGGACAAAAAGACAAGGGGAGGTCTTAGTTTTCATTATAAAATCCATGTATATCCATTAAATTGTATTTACTTAATTCGAAATACTGACAGGTTTCTTTATCATACACTGGAATAAAAATTGACCAGATAATTGAATTCACGTTTCGGTCAATTTACTATCAAATATGTGTTTGAATAACAAATAATAGGACATTAGTGTCCATTTTGTTTTTGAGATCCATTCAATAAAGAATTGATAAATTGCAATGGAGATGAACAATACATGCTATTATCAACATGTTTATAGTTATTGATGAGATAATTCGACTTAACGGCCTATCCTTGACCTGTGTGTTTTCCCAGTAGTCCACAATATAACAAACATTATTCTTTTAACCTTAACGTACCATATTTGTCGCCATTCGGTGAATCGGAATAGTGAAATTTTAATGTCTTTATAATAACAAAAGTAATTAAATTAATTAGGAACGATCTTATTTATTGACATTAGTGTTTTTTGCATTTTCTCATTGGAAATTTCAAGTTTTAGCTGTTTATTTAGATAACCGTTATTGTCATTACATTAAGTATTGTGAGTCTCGTTGGTCCATGGATTAACATACAAATGTACCACAACACATGTGTTTGTCACCAAAAGTCCTCCACTTGTGGATTGCGAGTTCGAATCCCTTGTGGGGCATTTGTCAAGTACTGCCGGCTGATCGGTGGTTTTCTCGGGGGCCGGGGTGGCCTTGCGGTTAAGATGTCCCAACAACTTACAACAAGCCCTCCGCCCTACCCGACCCTAGCTGTTAATAGGACGCAGAACTAAACAAATTAAACCATAGCCCGTATAATCCGAGGGTCACCCTCATCGAAACCTAACAAATACTTAAATGAACATAGTTGCTAATAGTTAATTAATTATCAAACCAATCCCAAACATCTTGTGTAGCTTATTCAATATACGAGCAACTAGACGTCTCAAACTAAGTTACTCAGAAAAATAAAATATCAGTACGGTAAATTCTTAACTGCTTTTTCGCTGCTTTATATACGATATAGCTATTTAAGTACTATTTTTAAACATGTTAACGAATTGAACAAAATAATAATAATAAAGTAAAGATACTTTGTTTTGACATTATCATTTAACGCAGTTTCAGATATTAATATTCTGGGTCGCATTTATGAGTTTGGAAGATGTGCATTGATACAGTAGTTTTGTAAATCTGGTAATTGTCACTGTCCGAGAACAATTTATACCTGTAATATGTATTTTCAATCCTAGTTTCATTTCGATACTTTAAAATCACTTAAAATGATTGCTTGTTTTATTTTTGTTTGTTTGTTTGATTAATTAACGTCCTATTAACAACTATGGTCATGTAAGGACGGTCTCCCATGTTTGCGGTGTGTTTCGTGTATCTTTTGCGAGGTGCGTGTTTTGGGAGACTGCGGTATATTCATATTGTGTCTTCTTGTATAGTGGAACTGTTGCCCTTTTTATAGTGCTATATCACTGAAGCATGCCGCCGAAGACACCAAGCACACCCCACCCGGTTACATTAAAGCCTGTTTATAGGATAAATCTGAATATGCTAACGAGGTTTTGGTTTTTCCTAAATTATCTTAACTATACAATGAAAATGCTATTTTACGCCCGAGTATAAATCTAACTTCTTTTCCAAAACCAATTAAAATAAATCAAGGCTATTAATGTCGACATTATAATTAAAAATATTAAGACTTTTAAAAAGAATTATATAGTGCTTCAATAATCTATGCTTCATCGATACAATTTGAAATTTAGATTTTGCTACTTCACATAGACAGGCTGAAAATCGAATCAATAATTTAAATTTACGAGTTCACTTCATTGCCAATACACAATTCCATTACACACCTACTTAAACATTGTGTTGTTTAATCGATACTATACCGACTAGATTATTTAGATTTATGAGTTTGTATTATCGCTACCAATCGTAACATTCAACAGATCTTCGAGCTCACGACCTACCTCAACGACCGGGAACTACTCTATAATCTTTTCGAACCCTCTAGTAACATGAATAGTCAGCTTAGCGCGCATAGAATAATCTATATACAGTATATCATTTAATGCTAGTGTAGATGTGGTTACATTACTATATTGCAAATTTAAGATTTGCGGTGATTGTGAATACAAATATACCAAGGAATTTCAACAAAACATGGCTTTAAAAGATTTTTAAGTCTTCCGGACTTCCTTATTTAAGCTTAATCGTATTTAGGCATAACTAAGGCATGTTTGACGATGGAAAATAAATTGGACATAACGCTATTTTTCAAAATCGATCATTGCTGCAACATTTTCATCGGTCTTCGTCATTCAGTCGTATTTTAGACATTTTGATATAACACACCAAGGTCATGAATTTGTTATGTGTCCTTCTGAGTTGAATCCTATTTGTCATCATTTAATGAATTTGTTATGTGTCCTTCTCAGTTGAATCCTATTTGTCATCATTTAATGAATTTGTTATGTGTTCTTCTCAGTTGAATCCTATTTGTCATCATTTAATGAATTTGTTATGTGTTCTTCTCAGTTGAATCCTATTTGTCATCATTTAATGAATTTGTTATGTGTCTTCTCATTGAATTATTTGTCATCATTTAATGAATTTGTTATGTGTCCTTCTCAGTTGAATCCTATTTGTCATCATTTAATGAATTTGTTATGTGTTCTTTCTCAGTTGAATCCTATTTGTCATCATTTAATGAATTTGTGTTCTTCTTTAATCCTATTTGTCATCATAATGAATTTGTTATGTGTTCTTCTCAGTTGAATCCTATTTGTCATCATTTAATGAATTTGTTATGTGTTCTTCTCAGTTGAATAATTTGTCATCATTTAATGAATTTGTTATTGTTCTTCTCAGTTGAATCCTATTTGTCATCATTTAATGAATTTGTTATGTGTTCTTCTCAGTTGAATCCTATTTGTCATCATTTAATGAATTTGTTATGTGTCCTTCTCAGTTGAATCCTATTTGTCATCATTTAATGAATTTGTTATGTGTTCTTCTCAGTTGAATCCTATTTGTCATCATTTAATGAATTTGTTATGTGTCCTTCTCAGTTGAATCCTATTTGTCATCATTTAATGAATTTGTTATGTGTTCTTCTCAGTTGAATCCTATTTGTCATCATTTAATGAATTTGTTATGTGTCCTTCTCAGTTGAATCCTATTTGTCATCATTTAATGAATTTGTTATGTGTCCTTCTCAGTTGAATCCTATTTGTCATCATTTAATGAATTTGTTATGTGTTCTTCTCAGTTGAATCCTATTTGTCATCATTTAATGAATTTGTTATGTGTCCTTCTCAGTTGAATCCTATTTGTCATCATTTAATGAATTTGTTATGTGTTCTTCTCAGTTGAATCCTATTTGTCATCATTTAATGAATTTGTTATGTGTCCTTCTCAGTTGAATCCTATTTGTCATCATTTAATGAATTTGTTATGTGTTCTTCTCAGTTGAATCCTATTTGTCATCATTTAATGAATTTGTTATGTGTTCTTCTCAGTTGAATCCTATTTGTCATCATTTAATGAATTTGTTATGTGTCCTTCTCAGTTGAATCCTATTTGTCATCATTTAATGAATTTGTTATGTGTTCTTCTCAGTTGAATCCTATTTGTCATCATTTAATGAATTTGTTATGTGTCCTTCTCAGTTGAATCCTATTTGTCATCATTTAATGAATTTGTTATGTGTCCTTTCTCAGTTGAATCCTATTTGTCATCATTTAATGAATTTGTTATGTGTCCTTCTCAGTTGAATCCTATTTGTCATCATTTAATGAATTTGTTATGAGTTCTTCTCAATTGAATCCTATTTGTCATCATTTAATGAATTTGTTATGAGTTCTTCTCAATTGAATCCTATTTGTCATCATTTAATGAATTTGTTATGTGTCCTTCTCAGTTGAATCCTATTTGTCATCATTTAATGAATTTGTTATGAGTTCTTCTCAATTGAATCCTATTTGTCATCATTTAATGAATTTGTTATGTGTCCTTCTCAGTTGAATCCTATTTGTCATCATTTAATGAATTTGTTATGAGTTCTTCTCAATTGAATCCTATTTGTCATCATTTAATGAATTTGTTATGTGTTCTTCTCAGTTGAATCCTATTTGTCATCATTTAATGAATTTGTTATGTGTCCTTCTCAGTTGAATCCTATTTGTCATCATTTAATGAATTTGTTATGTGTCCTTCTCAGTTGAATCCTATTTGTCATCATTTAATGAATTTGTTATGTAGTCTCTTCTCAGTTGAATCCTATTTGTCATCATTTAATGAATTTGTTATGAGTTCTTCTCAGTTGAATCCTATTTGTCATCATTTAATGAATTTGTTATGTGTTCTTCTCAGTTGAATCCTATTTGTCATCATTTAATGAATTTGTTATGTGTCCTTCTCAGTTGAATCCTATTTGTCATCATTTAATGAATTTGTTATGTGTGTCCTTCTCAGTTGAATCCTATTTGTCATCATTTAATGAATTTGTTATGAGTTCTTCTCAGTTGAATCCTATTTGTCATCATTTAATGAATTTGTTATGTGTCCTTCTCAGTTGAATCCTATTTGTCATCATTTAATGAATTTGTTATGTGTCCTTCTCAGTTGAATCCTATTTGTCATCATTTAATGAATTTGTTTATGTGTCCTTCTCAGTTGAATCCTATTTGTCATCATTTAATGAATTTGTTATGTGTCCTTCTCAGTTGAATCCTATTTGTCATCATTTAATGAATTTGTTATGTGTTCTTCTCAGTTGAATCCTATTTGTCATCATTTAATGAATTTGTTATGTGTCCTTCTCAGTTGAATCCTATTTGTCATCATTTAAATGAATTTGTTATGTGTCCTTCTCATTTGAATCCTATTTGTCATCATTTAATGAATTTGTATTATGTGTCCTTCTCAGTTGAATCCTATTTGTCATCATTTAATGAATTTGTTATGTGTCCTTCTCAGTTGAATCCTATTTGTCATCATTTAATGAATTTGTTATGTGTTCTTCTCAGTTGAATCCTATTTGTCATCATTTAATGAATTTGTTATGTGTTCTTCTCAGTTGAATCCTATTTGTCATCATTTAATGAATTTGTTATGTGTTCTTCTCATTGAATCCTATTTGTCATCATTTAATGAATTTGTTATGTGTCTTCTCAGTTGAATCCTATTTGTCATCATTTAATGAATTTGTTATGTGTTCTTCTCAGTTGAATCCTATTTGTCATCATTTAATGAATTTGTTATGTGTTCTTCTCAGTTGAATCCTATTTGTCATCATTTAATGAATTTGTTATGTGTTCTTCTCAGTTGAATCCTATTTGTCATCATTTAATGAATTTGTTATGTGTCCTTCTCAGTTGAATCCTATTTGTTCTGTCCTTCTCAGTTGAATCCTATTTGTCATCATTTAATGAATTTGTTATGTGTTCTTCTCAGTTGAATCCTATTTGTCATCATTTAATGAATTTGTTATGTGTCTTTCTCAGTTGAATCCTATTTGTCATCATTTAATGAATTTGTTATGTGTTCTTCTCAGTTGAATCCTATTTGTCATCATTTAATGAATTTGTTATGTGTTCTTCTCAGTTGAATCCTATTTGTCATCATTTAATGAATTTGTTATGTGTCTTCTCAGTTGAATCCTATTTGTCATCATTTAATGAATTTGTTATGTGTCTTCTCAGTTGAATCCTATTTGTCATCATTTAATGAATTTGTTATGTGTTCTTCTCAGTTGAATCCTATTTGTCATCATTTAATGAATTTGTTATGTGTTCTTCTCAGTTGAATCCTATTTGTCATCATTTAATGAATTTGTTATGTGTTCTTCTCAGTTGAATCCTATTTGTCATCATTTAATGAATTTGTTATGTGTCCTTCTCAGTTGAATCCTATTTGTCATCATTTAATGAATTTGTTATGTGTTCTTCTCAGTTGAATCCTATTTGTCATCATTTAATGAATTTGTTATGTGTCCTTCTCAGTTGAATCCTATTTGTCATCATTTAATGAATTTGTTATGTGTTCTTCTCAGTTGAATCCTATTTGTCATCATTTAATGAATTTGTTATGTGTTCTTCTCAGTTGAATCCTATTTGTCATCATTTAATGAATTTGTTATGTGTCCTTCTCAGTTGAATCCTATTTGTCATCATTTAATGAATTTGTTATGTGTTCTTCTCAGTTGAATCCTATTTGTCATCATTTAATGAATTTGTTATGTGTCCTTCTCAGTTGAATCCTATTTGTCATCATTTAATGAATTTGTTATGTGTTCTTCTCAGTTGAATCCTATTTGTCATCATTTAATGAATTTGTTATGTGTTCTTCTTAGTTGAATCCTATTTGTCATCACTCAATGAATTTGAATATTGACACTCATGCTACTGTCCAGTTCTTTATTTCGTGGGGAGACATCTTTGATACTGATTCATACTGAGAAATGTAACTTTATCAAACAATTTATAGGCTTACATTTCATAGGTGAGAACCATATGACCACAAACATATGTATTGCGTTATATATTATGTAAGGTGCGGATATGATGATAGCATATCGCCAAATTCATCTTCCGAAATGACGATGTTTCAGATATTGGTTACAAAAAGATATTCGTACTTCGTTTACACTACCGACGATGCCAAAACAACATATTTTATTATGTCACAATGTTCTGGGACTAATTTAATAATTTATAGACTATTTTGAACCACAGATTTGCATAAGATTTGGTTTGTGAACCCGAGAAAAAACAACAACAAAGATTACTGGATTTCAAATAGCAATAACACCTTATATGACATCATAAGTAACCATGACGTAATAATTTTGTTCATATTAACGTAAAGGTAATTATATGGTCGTGACCCGGTTTTTTCTATCACAAATATAGGTGCGATAATTCCAGTTAAGCCGTTACCTACATAAAAGTAATGTACCTAAATGTAGGGCCTCGTGGTCTATGGTGTAGTAATATGTGAGAAGTTCATATGCTTCTGTAATAGTTGACAATAAGATCAATAAAATACTTATGTCATGAGGATTCGGAAGAAAAGAATGCCTTCTCGAGATCTAGGTTTCAAACGAGATCCGAAATCTAGTCCTAAATTTCAGCTGAATAATAAAAACTATAAGGAAAAAAAATGGGTACAACTTTATCAGATGATATATCATTAACTGAATACCGTGATGTGCAAAATGTTTCCCATTGAACTCTACAGATATATAACACTAAGTTGCTTATTGGAAGAGATATTTGAACTTTTATGGCTTAAAATGCAGTATACCTGAAGAATATATGAACATGTTTATGTGAAATACAAACCCAATATTGCTCTTTCAACTTAGCATAAATCTACCCTCACCGATTTATGGCCATCGAAATAACAATTTAGTTAAGAACTGTTGGTACCTTCAGACACCGTAAATCCGCATATTTATGGTTTTTAAACTATGGCCCTATTTACAGATGGTTATTTGATAGATCTAACTGTCTCGTGTGTCACCTGATGTCAGGAAGTGAGATCATTTGTGATCGTTCGTGTTCTGTACAGAATGTCGATTTGACAAACAGGATCGGCGATGAAGATAGAAATAATATAAATACTATTTTCAAACGCTTATATATAAATTAAATCTTTTGGTTTGATTAGTTTAACGTCCTATTAACAGCCAGGGTCATTTAAGGACGTGCCAGGTTTGTTGGTGGAGGAAAGCTGGAGTACCCGGAGAAAAACCACCGACCAGCGGCCAGTAATTGGCAACTGCCCCACATGGGATTTGAACTCGCGACCCAGAGGTGGAGGACATGTGGTAAAAGGTCGGTACATATTAACCACTCGACCACCGCGGCCCCCTAAAATTAAAATGAACGTAACTGTAATCTAATATCAATATCTATATCTTGTGAGCTTATCTCTTTTCCTTCATTATCTGTCATTAGTCTTTCATATTATCAATGAACATACACCTCTTACAAAAATATCTTTATTTTTTTACCTCTTTCCGTTTACAATTATACCATTAAGTTAAAGAAAATGAAGCATATATTACATTACGTGATAGGAACGATAATTATACATATTTATTTTAAGTAGAAAATGCTTCCATAACATCAATTGCATCCATGTTAAATTTTTTACCGTTTCAATACTTGCCTACATTAGTTTGAATACGGCAAAAACAAATGTCTGTTTAGGGTTACATTAGCAAAAAAAATAGGGTCGGAAGGTCGCGATATTTTTTTTTTTTTATGTCTTTCACTCTAAAGTAATGGCCGTAACCTGAGTCCGAGATCGTATCCCCGACTGTTATTTTTTCCGTAGAAAAGAAGAAAAAATTAGGTTCGGGCGTAAACAAACATAGGGTCGGTCGGGTATCCCTAAACAGACATATTTTTTTGCCTAAATATAGTTTAAATGGGATATTACGTAATACATGTACATATTTAAAGTCAAAAGTATCAGATGCAATGAAAAATTTTGAAAATTCCGAGACAATTTTGGACATTGTATTCAAGTCACCGATAATACATTTGTATAGTGCGATTCTGTTATTTAGTGCCTAAATCAATATCACCATTTTCGGCTCTTTTCATTTCCCAGGATTTGTAGAAGAAAGAAACATGCACTTAGATTTTAAAGGTTTTTGTGCATCGTGACATGTGTATAAAGCGAAAAGTGTATCATTTTATATTGTTGTGAAGATAATGTCTAAATACAAAAGTTGTTTGCTTATTCTATTGAGTATAGCAAAAAACATAGATATTTTATTTTTTGGTTTCTAACTTCCCACCCAGGAATATCAGAATTAGAAATGAACTGTATACATTATATCAAATCCTGTAAATGAACAGCGCGTTATTATAGGCGGGTCTGCGACGGTGAGTGCTTGAGTATAAGGATTAACATACAATTGTACTATTTTACATTATTCAGTATTCACATAAGTAATTTCATTCCACACAGGATATACGTCCTATACATTCTTATCATAATAATAAATACCTTATGCTATATTAATAAAACGCTTTATGTTACGAATAATTGATAGTGCCGGCTTATTGAATGTTCCATATTGCTTTAAAACGTTCGAGCGACCTGTCAATCACATTTTATGTTGTTATTTAAAAATCTCATTAAATAACATTAATATTTTCTAATGAATTCAGCAAGTGAAAAGAATAAATATACATATGTACACTTTGTGATTGTATATATCCAATCATAAATTCAAATGCTTTATGGCGACCTGATGATATCCGATGATGTTGTTAGTTAATGAGTAAAATTTTATACATAAAGTACATGCACCCTATACTCATTCTGTATGTGATATCCTTAATGGAATTATTCTTGAGTGTATTATCATCTACCACCCTGACAAGGATGTCAACAATTTTCATTGTGTGAATTCTACTAGTTCACATAGTTCACTGGCATATTTAGTCTAGATTATCCCGTCTCTCCCATAAGGGAATTAACGAATCTAAAAGTGTATTTTTTTCATTTTTCAACAACAGTATACATGCATATATATATATATTTATATATTGAAATGGAAAATAACTTTAGAATTTTCATTTATTCCTTGATGGAATTTCTTTTTGTTTCTGATTACGTGACTCTATGTAGGTCTTTATCATAAATTCGTTAACGTGGTTATTTCTTAATCCATTTTTTTTGTGTGTTTCGACAACATTCCTGTAAACTGTGTGTAAAATGATTGTCTTTTAATTTTTACTAAGTTATAAACATTATGTCATTAGTATCAATATTGCGCTTCAGAAATGTCCAACTCAAGTATTTCTATAATTTCTGTTAATGGGCACGTTGCACCCCATATAAAGTCGGACTTGTAAAGGACTTTGAGATCGACCGGAGAAAGACATGTTGACAGTATCACCTCACGACAGAGGCATCTTTTGAGAAATCCAATAACCGGACGACAAGTAGCGAGATAAAACCGTTATCAAATGTTTGATTCTTGTTTTTCATGAATCTGACATGATTTGACATTGTAAAGCCTCATTTACATAAACAACTTTGTCGCATGTTGGCAGTCGTAATAAAGTTTGCGTCATAAATTTGTGGCACACTTGTGAAATGCGTTTACAGATTCAAAGATAACATTGTAAGTATGACTAGAATGCATTTATTGGTTTATATACCAAGGTGGGCATGATTCATCGTGCACTTGTCATCGTATGACAATGATCAATGGATGTTATAGATTAAAGGTGTGTATTGTATCATTATCTCTTAAACCTTCTTTATTGTATTTTTTTTAATAAAAATTATATTGAAGAAGATTGTTTTCCTTTAATCTATATTACATGCATTGACGACAGGTTTTTCGTGTTACATTAATATTTATTTCAATTCATAATCAAGAAATACAATTTGATCATC
Source organism: Argopecten irradians (assembly GCF_041381155.1). Lineage (NCBI taxonomy): Eukaryota > Metazoa > Mollusca > Bivalvia > Pectinida > Pectinidae > Argopecten > Argopecten irradians. Next base: position 26,451,233 of record NC_091147.1, read on the forward strand.
AATTTATGTAAGGGTGTTAACACGATACAAAAGAACAGTTAAATGCGTTCCATAACTTATAATAAATGTACATTAAAATATCTTCATTTTGCTCGTGTTATTTACGTGCACTTTCCAATATCTTGGAGACAAAGGGAAGTTGGAGAACGCGACCGGCAACTGCACAGTTAAAAGTATATGAGTTGTTGAAATCATACACCTTTTCTAGCCGCCTTGCTAGAACAGTCGCTATTAAATGAAGATTATCTAAACATGAATAAGAGTATTTGCGCCACCGATATTTTTGTTTATACTCCAATATCGCATAATCATTCATACCTCGACAGTCAACCGGAAAAATGAACACCCAAAATATTCATTCGCTTTTCCCAAAATAACTTTGAAATCTCACTTCGTGTTATCAATTAATTAATTTGAAGGCAGATGTATACGCAATAGTGTAACGTGAAGGACAAACATGTTACTATATCTTAGAATATTAACATTATCATGTCGCAAACTTCCTTTCATGAAACACCTTATGACTATATATTATAAAATGACAACCATTTAGAATCATTACAAAATTGGCGTAGACATCAAGAAACATCTAGCTGTTTTCATACATCTTACATTCAACATCTCTCATAAAGTCAATGCAATTTTCCAATAAGGTGGACTGTTTTCCTGGACTAAAGGTTGAACTTTACCAAGTAAACAAGCATTGTCCATACACAATTTGCTTCACATGCGATGGAATTACTGATAAGTGAAAAGAACAATCAATAAAATTGTTCCTACGTAATTTTACGAACTATCCTACTAAGGATGGTTAAGTTATTAACGTAATATTAAGTTTCAACATTGGTAGATACACAGAAATATCAACCTTGCTATCTCATACTTTAAATACATAGCCGATACTACGGTTTATACGATTTAAAAACTATTTAAAAAAAAAGACTTTAGTTGAGATGTTGTTCCAAATTATTAAAATGTCTGGATCGAATAACAAAACAAAGTACGTTTCCCGTTCATGCTGACGTATAGAAGACTTTAAGTGTTTACGTCGGGTAGTTAAATACGGTGAATCACATGTATACTTTGGGTCGGGTAGGTGTATACTTGTGGTTGATAAACAAACACATTAACACACCTTATAACATTATCGCTGAATCGCTGAAATGACATCTTTGGTAAGCTTCTGGGCTTGTTTGATGTATGTTTATACTTTCTTCAACTGGTATAGTACTATACATGCGCGTACTAGTTTAATAAATGTGTGTTACTCAACAAATAAATAATTAATTACGTGTCTGGATGTTATGTGATATATTCTGATTAATTTCAAATAAACAGCTAGTATTTTTCTCTGTTATGCCTCGATACATTTATATGATAGCTATGAATAAGATATGAAATCGTTTTCGTTATGTATATATTTTCTTTCGAGGTCAGGTATAAGTGGTGACGTCATGATATTGGAGGAGTGAAGTCATCAATTTAAGAGTAAGTGGATAAAATTCCTCAAATGACGATTTGAATTCGCTAGTAGGATAGATGCTTTGACGTATAACAAATCTATTTAAAGCTATTTGACTCAAAGTTAGTGTACTTCCAAACAATATTTTCATTTTTTTCATATTGTCTGTTTCTTTGTCGAAACACACTGGACAAATCTATTACAAATCCGAACAAAATCAAATAAAGAATGAAAGTTGGCAAAGCGATATAATAAAATATTAGAAGCAAAGGGTTCTAAGAAATAAAACACTTCTACTGTACAACAATGACATATCTAAAATATTTGCTAAATTCTTCAAGTATCAGATTTGAATTGCCGACCATATATCTTTCTATGACAAATCAATTCTAATTATTATACATGTACAATGAACTGTATGTTTGACCACTTTTCGTTCGGTCGACCACTCGAACTACCAGCAAGGAGTTATCGATCTACACATAATAAGCGTCAGACATGCTTTAAGTTTAACACTACTCCTTCCCATTCGGTGATACGAGTTTGATGCCTAAAAACTCAAATATAAGAATCCGGTACCGAGGCAATGATTTTACTTTGGGAACTCCGGCTTCTATATGACAATTTAGTTATCCTCACTACCAAACATTAACGCATATTTAGGATATGTTGATCATCGTTCGAAAAGTACACATACGTACGAACATCGTTTATCGTTCCTTAGCTACATTTGTTTCCTAAGTAGGTTGGTATTTAAACATCATAATCTATAGTCATGCATGTCTGAAAGTCAGACTGAAAATTATCCAAAATGTCATATAAAGCTGTCTCTGATACACTTATCTATAGCGTTACTACTGTATATAAATTATGATGTATCAAAGCGAGAGAAGCTTACAATTCAAAACTCAAATATACCTATTGTAAAGCTACATAATGGTGTCATCACATGACCATGTAATACAAATATAAATACATATGTGTTACCAAAATTTCTTTCTATTCCAAGCCCCCTTACCCTAAAGCAATTTATCTAGAAACGACTTAATTCATTAGACAATAACCCTAATGTGCATGGATGAAAAAGCCATTTCTGCCGTCATTTGCCTACATTGAGATGATGTGGTGAATGTTATTATATACATTAAGTAAATTATTGATGTCCCTTGATGCAGTATATAAAGTAATTGTTGACTTACCTTGATGTCTTTTACAGTGGAGTCCGTAATTAGTCCAGCCTTCTGTAGTCTTGAACAGAGGTCATCGGTCCAAATGATGTTCTGGATAAGAAACTTTCGATGAGTTTGAAGAATCTCCCGGTGTTTGCTATTCATGATGAACTGTTGTTGAGTTTATCGTCCCATTGATGTCTATATATATTTTTTTGCCGCAATGCTCGCTCACAACCTGAACACTTTGTGTCCGGATTCGTTATCCGTATCGATATTTAGTATAAACCATATCAACGGGAGCCGAGGGCGAATGTGAACATAAGTATATAGGTATATTATATATCTATATGCCTGTGTGTTGTAAGTATTTGAACAGGATTTGTAAATCATAAATGCTCTTAACGCTTATGTCATCATAGCGTTGTTCAGAAGTTTAATCCTCTATATGGTGTATTGACCAGCACGATCGCGCGCAGTGCGCTATAGGCCCACGGCCATCAGACATTAAATATATTTAAATTTAAAATATGTGTGAACAGGGATCGGGTCGTTGTCACTGTTAGGACTGCCTACCGAATCTCAGCAATGATCTCCCGTAATGGAGCGATCGAGAGACAAGACCAGTACATTTAAATACAGGTATATATTAACTCCAAAGGTGTTCACGTAATATCTCACTAGAGTTTAGACTTACGTGTAAATAAAGTTTATACAAGATTTTATCTGTCTCTTCCTCTGTACTTAATGTGGCAAACATTAGTAAATAAACACCGGCTTATTAAATACTGTGTTAACGACCTCTCGATATATACGGGTAGTGGAGGGCTGAGTCGGGATAAATCAATTAGAGGCCATGATGTCTGTCATTTTAATATGAATGATTATGTCTTTGTAAAAGAAAATATTCAAATTTTGTTGCGAATTCTTTAGAAAAATGATTTTATTGTGTAAATTAAACGAAACATGGATCTCCATTGTTGTTGTTGTTGAATTTTCAAATTTACTTGACAGAGTCATCAATTTACATTATGTATCTCAGATTGCTCCCGATTAAAAAGGCTTTTTGGTACATATTTCCTTGATAACATCATATATTGGAAGCTTTGAAATCAGTTTACATCTAAAGTAGATGTAAGATGTAAAACAAAGCAAATATTGTTAATGATTAATTACTTCATTAATTTGGCTTCACGCGATATTTACAACTAAATTCTTATACAGGCAACTTCCTCCGTGTGGCGCTCGTTTGTGTATTGTGGAGCACTCAATTTCAATGCAAATGATTTAGAATTGGTAAGCGAAAGTTTCTATATGGTATCAATAAAAGATACAATTTTGTGACTAAATTCATAAAAACGAACGGTTCAAAAGTAAGAACCTTTCAAAAATGAATGTAAATCATAAAGATGTTTCCTCCTATGGTCAAATATGTTAGGAGTGGGGAGAGTAGAATCTACACGTTTACAAACATACAAACAAAACTAATAATTGTTGTGTCATCGCTTTTGACTGACTGGATGAAATAACAGCGTATTGATTTGAAAGAAAAGTTACTCACCATCTGTGGAACAACTCATGATAGGTTTATAGTAATTTGGTTACAAGGATTAACCTCAATTGATGTCTACGTAATGGACCTATTGCACAAATGTTGCAGTTATGCTATTATCATAAACCGATATAAGATATATTCATTTGTGTTATATGTCCAAAACATGAAGACCTACTACGGTTAAACACTAAGAAATTAAATGTCAACAACTGTAAATGACCAGTGAATCAACACTCTTTAATAAAAGGTGAAGCAGACGACAATTATCTGTGATTGTGTATTTTCAACAATGATGTGGATACTACGAAATATCGGAAATAGGCATTCAGGCAATGATGAATACATCAAACAATGATACAATTTAAACAACAATAATTAAAATAACAATATACTATCTTGATAAGAAAATATTAGATATAATATATCCTGCATTTGTTTATCGGGTTATTCTGAATTTTAAGTTGATACTTTCATATAATTCGTAGAGCATCCATAATCAAAAAGATTAATTTCTACCGACATTGAAATACTTCCTTCATTTAAAAAAAACGTTGGAAGCACATTTACAAATTTTAACAAAGTATTACACAAAAAAATATTTTAAAATATGGAATAATATTAATTTGTCCTTTTTTCGAAAATAATTAGGACCAAGATGCTGTGTTCTCAGTCAATTTGAATAAAACACAATTCTTTCACAGAGAATTCAAATGGTGAAATACAATTTAGCAATTTAAGTCATCAGAGTTGTCCTTCTTTTGGTAAAATCAGCACCATTTACTCTTATTCTAGATTCCTAACCCACCCCTATTGGATAGACATATAAAGTCTTTGTCAATACGCTCAAATATAATAAAGATGGTATTATAGTATACCTTGTATTTCAACTCCATACAATTATAATGTATAATCTTTTTACACAAAATAACACTTCAAAAATAAATTTTATTTCTACCTCCCAGATGATTTAAGCCTACTTGATACACTGTAACACATTGTTTTTTTCAAAATGAATATGTGACCCTTATTTGGTCCTATTCTTTCAGTTATTTTTGCTGAATATCTTTCCATTATGGATAATGAGAAGATGTTTGGTACAATTTTTAAGTAAGATTAAGACCGAAATGCGGGTCACGAATTAACTGAGCAATTTTAATTTGGCAGGATAATTTCTACGCAAATTGTTCGATATTAAGGTTTCATGTAAAAGCAAAATAATTAATTCAATAGTTATTAAAACAAACAAACATGTCAACGATAAATTGGAGTCCCAGTGCAATGTTTTTTCAAGATAGCAACAACAACCCTGACTTCCTTTCAACCTCACATCACGAACCTTCACTTATAGTTAAGGTGGTAAACCAGCGCTAACAGGATATAACACAAGATCCCAGAACACCTAATTAAGATGCTCCACTGCTGATAAATGGTACTTTTTCACTATCAAAAACAGGAGCAGATGAATTCAGTTACAAAAGTTACTTACTTTACACCATTACCATCATTGAAAAGTTTAAGCTTTTATTCAAATTAAAATTACAAAAAAAAAATTAATGTCTTCCTCATCTCGCCTCTAAATAGGGATACCCTTTTTGTGTTATTTACGTAGTGGGAACCCTCAAGCCGGGCTACTTTACGACATGAAAGCCTCGTAAGGAAGGGAAGTAACTCTAATATATAGCAGAGAAAAGTTATATTATCAGTATTATAAACAAGGTCGGATATGTACTTAGCTCAGTCGAGGAAGATAACATGGCGCAGATAGTTAAGAGGGTTGTACAGTCACCTGTGTGTGGTTCCCTTTTAGGGACATGCCATAACGTTACAGGTGTAATACGTGGGTTTAACAAGGAAGTTTTTGCTTCTCAGGTAAGTATGAATTTAGTAAAAGTCAACACATATAACGTCACGGTTGGTATAGAATACTGAATAAGTTTGGTGATGAAAATTGCTATTGCTATTTACAGTAATGCAAAGGAACAAATGTATGTATAACTAAGCAAACTGGAAAGATAGAACAAATTCATAATCATGTTAACGAGAATAAAATGAAGTCGTTGGCATTTGTGACTTAGACAGCATGCATACCTATGCTCATCTTATCTAGAAAATCCTTAGCCTTATGTCAACAAGTAATTTTATGTGTACCCATATAGTAATACGTGATATCCCACACAGGTAAATTTTGTTCTATAAATAGCTCAAGCCATTGTGAATATATAAGGATGTCCTACACAAACGTCAGCGGCTGTGTACCTTCAACTGTAGGTCTCTAATAATGATTTCCATATTTCTATATATTCTATAACAGTATTCAATAAACTTATAAAATATGTTTAAACGAAACAATATTTACTATTCAAAAAATCTGTTAACTTCGATAAATATTGCTATTCTTTACAGATATGTCGACGCTCATTGAAGACATGTAGCGTTAGATCGAGCAGTTCAGCCTCAGGAGGCAATGATTTATCAACAAAGAGGTAAGCTGTGTTTGTATAAACAGAACAAATCAAATCAGTAATAATTATATTACCTTTGATTATGTAATACCAGTGTTAATTAGTTTGATTGAATTTGTATTTGACCCAATTCTCATTGACAGAAATATCTGCGCATCAATGCTAATTCAAGAGATATGGTTCAATGTGAACTTGTTGAATCTAAACCATTAATTTAACAGAAGTTATTTTTTCATACTATAAACTACTTTCTGGTTGGTAGATATCCACGAACGCACAAAAAATCGAGAATAAATCGAAAATCTGACTTTATCGTGACTTAACAATAGAGACAGCTACATTGCGTATTGAATTGAAAAAAAAATCCCTCGGAAAAAAATAACTTTGTTTCCAACTTTTGTAAAAATTCGTTACAAACAAATTTATTTCATAATCCGATGAAATTGTAAAATAGGGGAATCAATACTTAATTGAAGCATGTATACAATTTTTTTTCCATTTATGATTAATTATTGATGTCTTTTTTGTAATAGTTGCAGTATTTTCAAATTTCATCAGAATATGAATAAAAAATTTTGTTTGTAAACTGTGTGAATCCGCGTATCAACGCTTATAATGAATAGTAGACAAGGATTTACGTTTTTCTCGATTTTTTGTTCATAGTCGTATGGACAAAAAGGTATTTATCAATCAGAAAGCCAGATTTAGCAAACCAAAGAAGAAAATAATTAATTATACATGATTTTTAAATATACAGACAGTATAATGTTGGTGTGTTTGGTGCCGGGAGAATAGCTTCCTCAGTTCACATCAAGAACATCCTTCAGAAAAGGCGACTAAATCTCAAGTGGGTTCTGGACGACTCCCCAACCTCAGTATCTAGCTGTAAGGACCTTCTCAACTTACACGACACACCGTTTTATAGCAGCGAAGACCGGGAACAACTGCTCAATGATGAAAGGTATTGGCTAAATATTATCAAATGCGAGTTTATAGAAACGTGCCAAAATAGCCGATCACAATATCGTATTGTAACGTCAAGTCAGGAGTCACAACGGATCGCCAACCAATGGAAAGGGTGTTCTTCTTTCTAGTCCAGACGCGGAGGGGTATGACCCAGAATTTTCTTATATAGTTTTTTTCTCTGCTGATTATTCATCTATAGGGTGTGTATAACGGGATCCAGGTGGGTGTGGAGCTCATACCTTAGGCAATTCGAGAAATTCAAGACGGCGGACAAGATGGCCGCCAAATCATTTAAAATGATATATTTACAAAAGTAACTGAATATTATATTGACTCTTTTTGTTAATTTTCAGATATTTTGTCATCAATAGAAAACTCCCTTAGTACAGATAATTTTGGGATAGGGCAAAAATTGTTAATTAGCAACTGGACTAGAATTCTCCCACTTTTGATAGGAATTATAGTCTGTTTTTATATATCCATAAGCTGAAAATTACCTGAGATCAAATATATAACAAAAATGATGTTAACTGGAAGACGTTGATATTACTTTTTTGACATATATCAATACATATTGTGAAAGTACATGTAATATTCAACCTGCAAATAAGTACTATATCACCACAGTATAGTTGGACAACTTGTGCCCGATTCCATTGTACAAGTTAATGTAAATAAATTTATCTGACACAAATGAAATATGTTTAGTTCAGAACAGACAGTAATTGGTGTGCCATGTTCTCCAGTGTTTGTATAATTTCTTTGATCCCGAAAATGTGTATGAAATGAGAACGAACCATTACACTAGAGACATTATAGGGGTGAAATCACTGGCTATCAGTCGGATTATGTAATAAAAATGCACTGCAACGAGATGCGTATTTGATTGGTTTCATTCTTTATTTGATCAAAGAAAATGTACTTATAGTCTTATTTTAGAATACTCAATTTGAAGTACAGATCTGTTAAGGAAAAAAATTGCGTAATAAATAATGAGAAAGTAAAAATTCAGCAAAAAACGCTTTAAAAATATACACGAAAAGAATCAATTGCAATTAACGTAATTGTATTTCGCGCAAAATTCTTGGTTCCCCATCGAATGAATATATGGTTACCTTTCAATAAGCATTTATGTGGTGTTGTTGCAGCTCTATTTCCTTTGTTTTAGTTTGGATGCTGTTTTTGTCTTTACCCCTACCGATACACATGCAGATTATATATGTGAAAGCCTTAGTAGAGGTATGTTATCAATCATCACCCGGATTTTAGGAGCCAGCTATAAGTTTGTCGTTTCATAACTCTCAATGTTTTTTTTCATAAAGATACTCTCTCTTGATAATGTAAATGTTATGAAAACATTGTTATCATGTAGATATGTATCTATTTATAGCCACAACCCTTTCATATCTGTGCTGTAAACGTCACGGAAAACCGCATATATATATATGCTAAGTGTTGAATACTTTTCTATTTCGACTTAACATTTGTGAACGTTATTTTTGGCACAAGAAGACTTGGTTAATATCGTTCATATATATCATGCAACGCAATTTTAATTGTATGAAAAATATTTAGATACACCTTTTAAATGATTATGATATAAAAGGTTTTATCCTAATTTTTCAGTCTGATTTTGCAGTTTGATAAAATCAATGAACTTATTCATAAACGCAAATGGCGATACAATTTCAATAGAAAATAAAGGATGCACGTGTATTTGATCCAGGAAAGGCGGTAATGACCGAGAAACCTTGTGGAGAAACTTACAGTGATATTAAACGGTGCTATGAACTGTCAGAGCATACGAACAAAATTTTACTCACGGGATTTCAGAGGTAAGTTAAAAACAAATCCGCTAACTCTCATTGACAATATAAAAGGGTCATCATCTGAACTCGAATGTATTTAACTTGTATTGCCAGTATTAAGGGATGTTTACGTTTTTATTCATACGATGTTAATTATTTGTATTTATCTATTTAAACTATGCATTATGAAAAGATATTCCGCAAACATTTCAGCAATAATAGAATCAAAATTCGGGTCACGAATTAACTCAGTAATTTTATTTTGACAAGGTAATTTACTTAAAATAATGTGCCTTTATTCGTTCTTTTTTCAATGAACTTTACCTATTTTACATTAATTGCGAAACAACTTATGTAAATCGCTCTCGATGTCCCGGATGTAAGCGCACGAGGTGTCTAAGTGTGAGAATGTGAGAAGAACCCGAAGTGGTCAGAAAAGATCCACGAGATCGGGCAGGTGAACCCCTAACCTTTTCAAGTCCGCGCCGGTAATCGAACTCCGACCGGCTAGTTGAAATGCGAGCGGCTTAACGACTATACCGTCCAATCACTCAATTGTAGTATTAGTTCGGATATGATAAGGACACAAGTTTTAAAACACTAATTATTTGTAAAACCGTCTCAAGTAAATAAAATACTCCACCGCAATTAAGAATAGTATACCCCCCTGCATTGGATTTTTACATTTTTCAAAGAAACATACATTTCAATATTTTTTGCAGGAGATTCGACTCTACATTCCAGGAAGTGTTCAAGGCCACACGAAACAATGCTCTGGGCAACTTAAGATTCATGAGAGTCACTGGTCGAGATTCTCCTAAACCGGCGTACGAGTTTTTGAGAAACACAGGTATTAGTTGCAGTAAAAACACAATTAATTTTCGAGTTGATGAGAAGAGATATCACGCCATGGTTATACGATCATTCTAATTGCTCCATTTTTTTTAAAAATTTCAAACATTAATTGTGAGATCTTTAACCTCTCCATTCGTTGATTATTCAGATTGCAATATCATCATCATTTGGTTTTAGTTGCTACATATGTATGTTAACGGCGAGGGTCATTTAAGGAAGTGCCAATGGTAGAAGAACGTGGTAAAAAACCAGTGTATCTGGAGGAAAAATCAGAGATTTACGATCAATACATGGCAACCGCTAAATCACCTCGGAGGTTTCGAACATGAAACCCGGTGGAACTCATCAATTCGGCACCTTAGCCCAAGTATGGAATTCTCGGCTCTAAGTATCATGATGAGAGTCAGAGAAAAGCGAAATGTCTTGTTTTGTACAATCACATTGTTACTGTAATAACTGTAATAAAGTTTCTCGATACTGTTACTGTAATAACTGTAATAAAGTTTCTCGATACTATCTTTAATGCTAATTTACATGAAGACACGTTCTCGCATTCGTATGTTATATCTATTTAATTTCATTTATCATTCTTTCCATTTTATTCGTGGGTATTTCAAGATACTTCACCACCCATAATAGAAATATTTATCATTTGGACAGTAATTCGTGTATAAATATATCTAATTAACACAAAGATACAACCACATATGATTAGTTTTGGTTTTGCTGTCTGCCATTTGATACGCATCCCATTACATTGCAGAATACAATAAAGTAAAATGAGATGCTAAAACTTTTCAATGGTGGTAATAGTTTACAGTAAGTAACTTTCATAACCGAAGAAAATCAATAATTCGTCTGCTCCCTGTTTATTTAAGGATGTAAATTGCGTAAACGAAGCGTTTACGAACAATTTACCGAATGCTTCATTGCCTATTCGCTGTCAAAATTATAATGCAGTCATGTGTGTCCGTGCACAACAGCCATTCAGAAACAGCGCATTGTTTACTAACAGCTTCATCCGCCCTTTTTCTATGACGTCACAAAATAGTTCTTATATTTCAGTTGTTTTATTCAGGTGAAATAGCAATAACACGTTCAAACACTTAGATTTGTTTTTTTCCTTGTTGTTTCCAATTGTCTTGTACATATGTTGTTTTTTGTAAACATTGACACATGATTTTGTAGAATGTCAAATAAATTCCGCCAATGTTTATATGTATCTATACGCAATGAATCGGGTCACGTTCTGCCCTCAAGTTATTGGGAAATAAACCGATCTGCTCCAACTAAGTTGATCGATACAGAAACAGTGGCATTTGCAAATATTACATATAAATTAAAACCTTCCCTTCATCGGCGGTGGAACACATTTCAGTTTGCGGAAACTATATAACTGGACTACGAATATATAGCTAAATCTGCTCCCTATTGAATAAAATAATTATACGGTATGTAATTAGTTTTTTATACAATCCATTGTGATTGCAGATACCGGTGGATGTAGCCTGATATCAGACATGGCCGTCCACGATATAGATATGACAGTATGGCTGACGTCTGCCGAGCGACCTATCTCTGTATATACCATGTCTCACATGCATGACCCAATTATGAAAGAAATAGGTCAGCCCGACTCCGGTTTACTAGCCCTGAAATACGAGAGTGGGTTGAATGTCATTATAGATTCAGACAGAGAATCGCCTTACGGTTACGACATGCGGATAGAGGTAGGCTTTAACTGTTTTTCTCTCATACTTACGGTTGTTTTCTCGGTAAACGTTGAACGCCAATTAAAGAAACCTAATTAAAGAACTTAAAGTTTTATATTAATTATTTCAGTTAATGCATTTCCTTAACTTTAAACTGTCCTTAGAAAAGCGTTATGCAAGTAATGGGAAAAATCTTCAGTTCAAGAACTTTCCTAAACGTATATAATGTTGTTTATACAAACAGTGTGTTTTACCGCGAACATTCTCCATTATGCTTTATATATCAAACTCCATAAATGTTGCTAAACGTTTGAAAGTATATTTTTTAATAAATAACAACGCTGAAAATTCCCACCCATTCAAATCGCGAAATTGTATATTTCAAACCATCAAACGTAATCAAATCTACCAAATTTTAAAGATAAGAAAAACTACTTAAAGTTCGTCTTTGAACGATTCCTTTACAGATGTTTGGCTCAGAAGGCATGGCGAGGGCCGAAAACCCCAGAGAGACCGCCGCGGTCATAGATGTCGCAGATGGCGGCAAATGTAATCGTCTTTTCAACTCATTCCCTCAAAGATTTGAGGCTGCGTTTTCAAAAGAAATTGATCACTTCATAGATTGTTTAGACGGTAAGTACGGCTGTATATCATACACATGTGGGATGTGCTTACTCGGTGTCTTCGGCAGTATGCTACAGTGAAATAGCGCTTTAAAAGTTTTTTTCACGAGTACACAACAAAAATACCGCAGCCTTCCAAAACAATCTGACATTCATACACGCTCAACACATCGCAGACATAATTTGACATAACTTAGAGATAAATAACAACCTCCAATTCGATACACAATTTAGTCTTTGTCTTGTCTTTTTGAGATCGCGTTTTTGCAGTTTTTATCATAGTTTTGACAATAACAGGAACAGAAAAAAGAACATGCCCTACCGATAGATTAGGACAGGGGAATCGCTACCCACGGAGGAGATTTACGACACTCTAACTATCGGCAAGCCTTGTGTTAGACAGCCTTGAAGAGACCGCATAACCATATGATTTCGCTATATACAATATATTAACGTTTGCCACTGTCCAGGTTAAATGGAGTTTTCAAGTCTGGTCACCTTTCACTAATTTTGAAGAATGGCATATGGCAAACCTGTGAATAAAAAGAAATAAAGATCTACCATTTTGCTAAACTTTTATGTGGGGATGCCATCTTATGATGAATTCCGCACCAAAAATTTGACCAAAATATTCATGAAATTCCAATATTGATTACCTCCCCCTGTCAGACTCACGCCTGACAGAATTTTAAGATTTCTTTATATATTTTACATCTACATGTATTGCCCAACCCACACATTAAACATTTGAAACTGATGCGCCCTGAATACCCAATCAGCAGGCTCCGAAACATTCACCTCTCTATGAAATCTTGTGCCCAAAAGGGGATTTCCAGGAATCTATCTTTGGTTTGATTCTGTGGTTTCTGAATCTCCTCCTCGGGTAGAGTTTCACTGTCCTACCTTCAAGGTAGGGATATGTCGTACTGGTATGGTTAAAATTAATCTCAAATTATGTTGACTGTTTTATGTCGTAGGTACGGATACTCCACTTATAACGAAAGAGGAATGCCTACTGTCCATGGAGATTGTTGAGAAGGGCGTGGAGTCTTTTAGATCAGGAAAGGTCGAATATTTGTAGTTTCATCATCAATAAATAACCATGAAATAGTACCTTACCATTCACTTTAATATGTATACATTACAAATAAACACATTTATAAACGGTACACTGTCTGTGTTAGTGGTATTCCCTTGATGAGTTACCGATCGTAACATCTCGGTGAAATTTCCGGCAATCTTCGGAAATTTCCGTTTATAATTTCTGAAGATAGTCGGACATTTATCCGAGATGTTGCAATTGTAAAACTAATGCGTGACATCTACATGACCTTTACTGTATTCCAATTTGTCAGATCTGCGATTCCCTTTTGAAAGCTGACGGTCTTTTAATCTGATTGATAAACAATTGTCGGTAATTATCAGAAACATATATACATAGAGATTGGAAACTCCTTCTTTGTCTTTGTTGACAGGCAGAGGGACCTCCGGTTTATAGGCATTTTGCCTTGGCTAACTACTTTTAAGTGTATTCTTTTAAACATGATTTTTTTGCATCAACATAAAGTTTAAACATTATATCATGGTTTGATGTGATCAGTTTTCCCGATTGATGCTATTTAATATGATTTTTGAAAGCACGAAAATAAGCAATTTTACCTGGTTTTTCGAAAATCAGGCATTTAAAACCGGAAGTGCGTTTTGTTTTATCAATAAATAAGTTAAAATATTATTTTTTCTATCCAATATCGTACTCAAACCATCTGAAAATTATTGAACTTTTACAACATATCAAAGTTATTCTTTTATATTCAACTATTTAAGAGTTTATCTAAAAACCCCTAAGCACATACAGAGGTACATCTGCCGATCGTAAAATTGGAAGAGTTGCCAATCTCTATGTATATATGTTTCTGGTAATTTGCTTCTCAAACGGAACAAACCTTGTTACGGGGTTCTTAATGGACCATACGTCTTACTTTATTTTATGCTTATACACTAATGAAATAACAAGATACATGTCATTGTAGCTATATTGGTATATACAAAAGTATGTTCATGGTAACTGATTAAGCTAAGATCAATAAGACTCTTCGTGTTATCTGTGGTCAAACTCAACTTTTATCTCTTCGGAGAAGACTTATCATGCATCCACCTCGAATGTAACCTCTGTCAGTTTTTGTTCACCCTCAGCTGTGTGGTACCCATTGGTGTGGACAATTGTTCTGATCCTTTTCTGATAAATGTGATGCTCATGTATTACCGTTGTCAGTTCCTATTACACAAACACGGAAGACGGTGATAAATAGTTCCGTTGTTTTGTCCTTAATGATGTTAGAATGTAATGGTTGTTTTTTCATGTACATGAATAAGAAAACTATACTTTTATTCCCTCATGATATTTTCTATAGAAACCTATGCATGTCATATTATTGATATTTTCTATCCTTATAACTAGTAAACTTATCTCTTTATAAAGAAATAACAATCAATCTTGTTATAACGAGATAGTTGTCTACATGTGTATCTTATTGCAAAAAGATATTAATTTTAATATAATGAGATTTCAATATCCAGTTATAAAAATATATCAATCTTGTTATAAAGAGATATCAATCTTGTTATAAAGAGGTAACAATCTTGTTATAACGAGTAAGCAGTCTCGTCATAATTATATAATGTGTATATATAATTTTGTCATAACGAAATAGCTATATTGTAAAATCTAGAGATAAAATTGAAAAAAATAAAAATGACACGTTTAGGCTTCTATAGTTGTTTATTGCTGTACATGTTATAAATACACAAGCATTGCATATTTCGGCTTTCGCCAAGGGCAGATGATATACTGGTGAGCATTCACTTGATCTTTAATGCATGTTTCAAAAAGTCTACTGTAAAGCTCTTCAAAATCGTGGGCTCACTTTGTTCGCGGTTACCTAGACAGGACAATTTGCGATGGTTCACGGTTCACCTATTCCCTGAATTCTTTGGTGTATTATTCGCTATAGGTACGTCTTTACATTTCTGAATATTTCGCTGTTTATAGTTCGCGGATAGAATTGTTTTACGCAAAAATAGCGAAAATAAAAACCCGCGAAATTTAACTGCTAAACAGTATACTGTTCACATTCAGAAACAAATTTGAGCGTCAAATCGGCGACTATTACATTTAAGCACTGATGTCACTTTTATATATTTACATTTCGTTTTGCATTCGTCTATAAGTATACAAAATTGTAGTATATGAGAGGATGTCTGAAATTTACAGTGATGAGGTATCTGTATAGGAATACAAACAATGTAAACAAACATGGCCGCCTGTAAACAATAAACAAATCTAATAGACTATCATCACATAGTATTTGTATTCGAAATGATTAAACTTTAAATTCAAAATGTTGGCATTAATGAAAATAAAATAAAATCAAGACGAAAATATTTGAAATTTCAGTAATTGATATTTGGACGCTTTCCAAATACGAAAATAATGAAGACGTCATAAAAACGTCGTCCATCGTCTTTGAACAAGTTTGATGTGGAATAAAATATTTTTTGAAAATTTTATATATGATAACATGAGGAACTATATTATATCTGTAAATATCTGCTGTTCCGGTATTTGTACCTGCTGACGTCAGCGATATGAGCGGCAAATTTAAACGCATTACCAGCGACGTTTCTTAAAAAATAGTTAAATGTAAGTAATAAACAGTTACCAAATTGTAATATATAGCCAATATAAATACAATTTGGGTGACAGATAAATTGTATGTCGCCCGTTAGAAAATCAGCCAATCAGAAGGCCAGATTTAGTATGAAAACAAGTTAAAAATTAATCATAATATTATAAAAAAAATTGCACATCTATCACTTCGAATAAATATTGTCCTCGGTGGAAGCTCGATTATATTTTCTAGAATATGATGGTTTAAAATTCCCTACTGAGATGTTTGTTGTTTATAAAACATAACATATTTTAATCATTTGACTATTTCGACCCTTGTTTGTTTAATACACACAATGATAGATTCATACAATATGACACCAATCAACAAAGGGAGATACACATTTTTTGCTTGGAGATATCTGTTCAATATAGCAGCTGTTACAGCGTTGGCAGATTTTAATAATTATATCACACATGAATTATTCTTTCTGATGTTGTTCCATTATTATCGACTACGTTGCAATTATTCTTAACACTTTTTTTCAAATTGTCAGTATCGAGTTCGATCGTTATTATAATATTTATCATAAATACAATGTACATGTACTTTAAATAAAAAAACTAGGTAGAAATTCAAACCCAATCTTTTTGAAATTTACTGTAAAAATTTACTTTGAATTTTACTTTTTACTCCATATTGAGATTTCTTTGTTTATAGTTTAACTGTTCTGTCGACAAAACTCTTTGGCATAGTACTGACTTGTCTTACAAGAACGAAAACGGCGGAAAATCCCCAGTGCAGCTCATATGTTGTCCAATGTATTGAGAAATATTCAGTTTGTTTAAAGTGTTTTGTTTTAACACACGCGGCCAGCAGTTCAGCATATGGCGTCTGGTAATTCAATACCATTGTTTGCATTCATTTTCATTGATTAGAATATTTTTAACATAATCTGAATTAATTTTGCGTCAAATAAATCAATTTTGATATAAACTTTTTTTATTTCGTTTCTTTTTCTGTGCAATAATTAACATCAGTAAATGAGGACTAAACTATTAAAATGTTTAAAGAAGAGATGCAGAAATGAGACTATTTTGTTATGAAAACAGAAGGGATGGGGTTGGGGTGGAAAGGGGGGATGCTCAGACATATATCATATCAATGAGGTAATGGAATGTATGCGGTACATAGAAAACGTTGGAGTGCTGAAATACAGATAATTCAAGTTTAGTTGTCACAAATATTTATGTATCACCACATCAGGTGATATATATAACAAATCGAGTTTTGTCTACATTAACAACGAACGACACGTTATTCACAAAATATTCAGCATCTTTCGTACAGTTTAAATGCAATCATCTAAATATAAAATACTCTTGAGATAAATAATACCATCTTTTTCGTTGGACTCATATGTAGAATAATTCATTATGACATGTGGGTAAGGTCGTGCCTGCAAATTATTTGAAATTATTTGTGGAGTTATTTTTACGGCAAATGTCTCGCGGGAATTTGAAACAGTCTGGTTAAAATGAAAATCATTGCACCTTGATACAACAAGTTATTGTAGATTAACGATTTATTGTAGATTACGATTATAAATATTGAACGAGATGTCGATTATCGTGATTTTTTGTTTGAATTAGTTTAAAACAGATCGATAGTCCACATTATCATTTCATTACATTATTAATATTAGTCTGCAAGCTGGCTCATAGTATTACATTGTATTAGGTACAATTTGTCCTTTTTGTAAAATTAAAACTTATAAATTGAAAGTACTACAATTCTAAAAATGTTGGTAACTTTTGATGATTAATAGCGTATAAAACACTCTCTGATTGACGAGTATGAAAAATACGGCACATATAACTTAAATAGAACTCTGAGAGGCTGGACACATAGTTATCCCATTTCACCATTTTCTCCATTATGTCCAAAAGGAGCCTTTCGATCTCCGGTTTACAGTTTAAAACATATGTTACATTAAAAATCGATACTTTCGTTAATGTTAATATTTGTGATGATAATTTGAAACATATAGTAATTAAATGTATAAGATAATATCCTCTATCCCTTAAAATTGATCTTGTATAGCAAATTAAAATTAAATTTTCAAAAAAGTAGGTTTGAATATCAAGGTAAAATTCATTGTCATCCCGAAATCAACAAAAGCGATCTGCAATAACAGGCAACGCGTGCATTCGACGATCACAGTACTGGTACATACATGGAGGCTTATTTGCATGACACGACACGCCCATCGTAACATGACCCTGCCGCTTTCAGAGAGTTTACTGTAGAGGACAGAACACTCATTCGCCAGTGCTATTTCCGATATTTAAGGTACGTTTATATGTTTATAGTACGTATACCATATGTATGATATAAATGATGTATATATCAGTATTATACTCTAATTCATGATCGATATACACAATGTATATATAGCTAGAAATGTTCGACAGCTGATGTGGATGGCTTCTCAGACTGGACTACGGATATAGTTGATAACATAACATATAATATTTTAACACGTTTAAAAGTGAGTATTATAGTAACATATAAACAATGAAACTTCTAATTATTTGTTCTGAATGATATTCACGTATTTACGATACAAATGACTCAACTGGTTTATACGTTCGTTTTGTGTGGATTTTAATAGTAATTATGTTCTATAAAGAATCAATTTTATTATTAAATATGGCTGCAAAGTACTTTCGTTTTCATGTGAATTGATACATCTCGCATTGGTTTTATCAACACATAATCGAGAGCTTTTCATTCAGATATAATATATTACGATTTACTGTCTGGATTTTATTTGCTTTGGTCTATTTTCCCGAGTCATTTTCGTGGGCATATGCGTTATTCAGATGATAAGGTGTGATATGTTAAACATGGATTTTGAGAAAAAATAATTTTTAAATTCCGTACATTACAATTTCAGTTAGATTACACTCTAAGACTAGATTTAGTGTATAATAAAACTGATAAACTATCACGGACCCTTGAAATAAAAAGATTAACATGAAGTAGACTAACTGTAACTTATATAACCAGTCTGATCAATTTTTCATTTATACTAACTGAAACATATATTATTTGTCAATCTAGCCTGGGGCTTTGGTTATTATGCGTAACGTCTGCAGCTAGGACGCGGTCTCCGCTACATTCGACGTACCTGTGTATTTCTTTGTGAGTGCTGCAAGTATCTCCTTACGATAGCAGAAACTCTTGTCTAACTTTAAAATACTACCCCAAAAAAAGCATTGGAATATAAATCACGCCTGTGTTTCAGCGGGTGTTTAAAGGTTATTTCAAATTCTCAGTGACAACCACTTTTATTAAATATCCCTATAATTTCAATAATATTTGTCTAATGTTGCTTTTGACAGTTGGATGTTGAAATGGCGTTTTTGAAATGGGAGGATTACATTATCATCGTATTGGCGGTGATAGTATCCCTTGGTATCGGATTATATCAATCACTGAAAGGCCGGAAACAAAAGACGACGTCCAACTACTTACTGGGTACCGGACAAATGGCGGCCATACCTGTGGCCATCTCATTGGTAGTTTCGTACGAGTCTGGGATCACGATGTTGGGAGTCCCCGCCGAGGTTTATATGTATGGGTTGCAGTGGTACATGGCAAACATCGGATACTTCATCGCTGATCTTTTCAACCGCTATTTTATGGTACCTACTTTGAAGCAACTGGAGATTACAAGTATATTTGAGGTAACGTCGATTTTAGAATTAATATTAAAAATAAAGATATTGTTTTTGATATTTAACACATGAACAATGTCCTGACGGGTGACGTTAGAAATGTTACAAAAAAGCTGGTCCAATTGCATGATCGTAAATGTGACAAAAGGATTCTTTCTCTACTTCATAACGCCGTGCGTGACACATTTGACCTTGAGGTGAGCGTTCGTCCTTGTAAAGAAGGCTTTAGTGTCGGTCCCCTGGTCGAGACACACCGTAGTGTATTACATAAAATCATAAACCTGGATGCAGTTCAGGAATAACCTAAACACTCACAAACCTGCAGAGACTTCCATTGCAGATGACAAAGAAAAAGACGTCCAACTCCAACACACATAGTGTACCAATATTCAATGATTTTAGTGTAAAGCAAAGGACCAAATTACCTGTCTCCCGTTACATTTCCTTTTGCAATGAGATAGTCCAGGGTGGATATTACGACAGTGATACTAATTCATTGGCTATCGGTGATGTTTATTTGTAGAACAATTCGTTAACCTATTACAATATGCATCCCAGTCGTTTTCACAATCAAGTGTAACAACATACCGCATTTTCTCGCATGACAAATTTTCTTGATTTTTTAATGTAAATGGGTACATACAATTTAAGTTGCTTTCAAATTTAGCGGTCTGGTTGTATAATTTATATGTATATTTCAAAACTTTCCCGGAAATATATTTTCGCTATCATAACGATGTGTCAAAAAATCGCAAAAATAGCATCTCGCGGAAAGATCCGACTATACGGTACATACAAATGTATAACCGAAATACAAGAGGACGACAGTGGAACATGATGACTTGTATAAGTACTATCAAGATGATATCAAGATCACCCCGGACATCGAAGGTCAGTTGGAATTCATTAGTAAGTTTATCTGTGTGAAATTGTTTTATATGAAAAATAAACCGATAACAGGTACAATTTAGTGGCGAATAGTATTAAACCACCAGAGTAATTCTATTCACTTCGCATAGACGTGACAACTGCCTCGAGCGTGTCAGATATTGGTGACAAAAAGGGTTCAAATGGATAGGTGTCAAAGATCCAGACACGTTTACTGCCCGGCAACCGATGACGATCAAAAGGAACAGTTGACGTACTGTCTTGAATTATAAATGAAGACAGAATGCAAGTGAATGTTGATGTTATTCCAGAAGGTTAATGTCCAATGATAACCATACGACGAACTTGTAAATAAACAAACTAAATCCTCGGGCTAGCAATATCGTAATCTTAGCAAATCCACTAAGTGGGAAAACATACCTTTATTGTATGTATTTTGGTATTGAATGAATTGCGAGTATACTACTAAAATTTCAAACTGAGGTGAAAGTACAGATGAACCTGACGTGACTTTCACACAAAATTCTACAAAGCATTTTTGTAACTATTGCTACATCTTAACCACTCGGCCACAACGACCTTCATCTCCGCAGAAGCGATTATGATATAATGGCGACGTCTATCAAAGATAACCTTCACACATAAGTATCCAACAGGGCTTCATAAATTGGATACATCAAACCAGAAAATAATTAAGAGAGATTGCGTTTTCCGAGTGAAACCAAAACTATTGTATATAGATTTCGCTGCATTCTAAACAACATAAATACGATATATTAGAGCGATTTCATTGTCCAGAAGCTGATATTATTAAAAGTAACAGTAATATGCATAATAAACGGCGATTAAAATGCACTTATGAATGAGACTTGTGACAAATGTATTAAATGATTTACGAAATAAATGTGTATCTGATCTTGTGCGGAAATGTAAGAATATCGAATGAAAATAAGTATGACCATATCTACCTAGGAAAACAAAGTAAGGCATTAGCTGTAGGTTTCACTGGAAAATGAAGCTCGAACAAGTTCCCAATTTCAATTTTTTTCAAGGACAACCAACAACATCATACCTATATCAAATACTGATTGCAATTTTTCAAAATGTTTTTTGGTGTTACTGAAAAGTATTCTATGTTTTATTGCAGTATTTAGAACTACGCTACAAATCCCATGCTATCCGGATGTTTGCTACTGTGCTAAGCATCATTTCCGGGGTATGTATAAAACTCACATAGTCAAATTAACTCTAAACCAACCTATATCCAGACCTATATTTTGCAGCGATTTCACTTTGCGCTTTGCAGTTTAAAAGCTATATCGTTCTTGTTATCGGAACGCCTTTGCGGCGTTTTGTTGTCGTGAAACCTAATCATCTGTGAAATATACGAGATTTATTCGCACGCGAATATCAGTAAACTTACAGTATATGATAATATAGCCATAACTCCACAATCAAAGTCCACTATTTAACGTTAGCAAAGAAGAATAAAGTATGTATGGCATTTATGCATACTCACAGTATACAACAATCTCTATTCCAACTTTTCCCGTCTTTGCATATTACAAAGTAACATTCCATTGTAATTGAATGAGGAGTGTAACTATTATATTTGATGTTTTTTTCAGCTAAATTATCTCGGAACAGTTTTGTTTGTTCCTGCTGTAACTTTGGAAGCAGGTAGGTTTACGTCGATGAATAGAGCCAGCATTACCTCAGAATCATGTACATTATTCGAAGAAAGTTCATTTAAGACCTACTTCAAATTAAATCCAAGACAACAACAAGTATAATTCTTACTACTTCACTTCTGTAAGACAGACGAAAAGAAGTGGTAACACGAACAATTGTGTTTTCAAATTATTTTTTCACTAATTATAACTTACTTAATAGTTGGATTGGCTGGGGTAGAAAATGCATCCGAATGCATATGTGGTAGATAGCCCATTTGTATTAAACCACTTTTGAACGGCCTTTTTTTCTACCCTATTGATACAAAACTATATACTAGATAGTTTACGTTCTACAGGTATTACCGCAAAATTCCCCCGGTGACGTTTAACACATGTAAAGTATTTGTTTACGTTGTACAAGGTCACAATACATAAACAAAGTGTTCAGTTCAGTAGTATCTGCGGTAGATACCAATCTCTAAAAAGAGATATTTTAATATGGTTGGGATCGCTGGATACATGAAGTTTCTTTTGTAATATATTTCTATATTTTATATGTTTTTTTTTTCTTTATTATAGTTGCTGATATACCACAATGGGTTTCTATTGTTGGAGTAATGTCTGTGGTTGTCATCTATACATATATAGTAAGTTACACCTTCCTAATTAATATAAAATAACTGAAATCGTGGTTGTCATCTATACATATATAGTAAGTTACACCTTCCTAATTAATATAAAATAACTGAAATCGTATTGATCTAATTTTCTTTCTTTTCTTTAAATAAAAATCCCAGCAAATTGTCCTTTCATGAAAAATAAGCAAACTGGATCTAAAATATAATTACGTTTTATATTCAAAAGTTTATTTTTCTTTGAAATGCAATCCTAATCAAAGACATCTATTGGTGTTTGTCAGCTACAATATTATTATAAAACAAGAGAATCATGTAATTATAATTTTCAACTTTTATCTTTAGGGAGGTTTCCTGGCAGTCGTGTGGTCCGATGTAGTACAGGCTGTTTTAATGTTTAGTGGTATATTTGCTCTTCTTATAATGGTAAATATAAAATTTAAAATTATATGTGCCGTAACTGGCCGAAAATTTTGACATGTTATTTTTTCTTCAATTATTCATTTAAAACCATAAAGCTGTGAAAATGATTCAAATGGACAGACAAACATATATAATGCCTTATAAACGCTAGTTAGAACACATAGGTTATGCAATGTGAAATTCTTGTTTTTAAAGTCTTATACATGTTTTGATGAAAACATACCTTCAGAAATCACTTTACAATTATTTATAATACTGTACAAATGTGAAATGAAATTGTAGACAACAATATGGCTTCATGGTCTGACCGTATGTACTCATTTCACTACACTGAAAATTTTAATATAATGATTTTTGGCAGTACTGCCAAAAATCATTTCCAGCTCTTATTTGTACATGTAAATTAAAACCTGTGGTTTGAAAGTATTGTAATTCTCAAAATGTTGGTAACTTTTGGTGTTGAATAACATATTAAAAGCTCGTCTTGATTCATGAGTATGAAAAATACGGAACATATAACTTTAAGCATATATGTATATGTAAATCAAGGCTTATCATAACTTATATTCTAAGTAACTAAACATGATAATGGCCTTTTGATAATCTCACTATTTTTGTGACGTGATCTGAGTATTTCAAATTAATTTATACAGATTAATCAAATAGCTTTCCTACGTTTAGAGGATGTACCACAACAGTATGAATGTACTGTAACGTCATTGTTTCCTTGTGTGCTGATAAAGTAATTTCTAAGCCAATGAAAATACAAGCAAGATTGAATCATATGTCGATAAATCATCTTGGAAATTATGTAGGTTGAACGAAATTGAACTAGATCGATCAGTAATTCCTAATTGATTTGGTTGTGTTTGTTACTGAATTGACATGTTTTCACCTTTTTCAAAACAGGGGACACTAGAAGCCGGCGGGGTAGCTGCTACGTGGACTTTGTTTAATAATAAAGGACGACTTAATCTTTTTAAGTATGTTAATAATTTAATACAGCAATATCCATTAATCTGTGAAAACTCAACAACTGAAGTGTGTTAAAATTTTGGTTACAGCGCGATACATCATATTTCATTAGTAACTATATAAATGCTTGAATCGCAAATTAAAAAAAAAAACAAATAAAAAAAAAACAAATTCCCTCGTCAGCTTTGATCCTAACCCGACTCTGCGTCAGACATTTTGGAGTCTGGTGGTGGGGAGTACTATTTCCGGTATCGGGGTACCACTCACACAGGTATCATTCCTCAGGATTAAGGCGACACCAACAGTGAAATCAGCAAAGAGGTATTTCAAGAATAGTTTGATCTTTTCTAGAGAAAAAATATAAAAGAAAAGAAAATTACAAATGTACTTTGAGTAAGACTTATTATTGTTGCTCGTACATGTATATATATGTGTGTGTAACAGCACTGTTAGCCGAATGGTTAAAGTGTCCCGTGTTTACAAATTGTTGTTTACGCCAGATTGCAACTTGGATATGGTAAACTGCATAATATAAATGTGATTTGTCCATAATATTAAAGCTACACGTTTGTGAAAAAGTCTAAATATAAAATGATCTAGAAATTGCTAGTAATATGAAGGAATATTTAATTTCCCTAGAATGTATCTGTTTACGGCATTTGCTTTCCTGATCACCAATCTGATCGCTGCTTTGGAAGGCGTTGTCATGTTTGCTTACTATGAAGCCAAAGGTTGTGACCCTTTGGAGGCCAAAGAGGTGGATAATCCAAACCAGGTGAGGACTTTTTTAATTTAAACATCGTCTGACCTTATGAATGAATAATTGTTAAAGGAGGAGAGGGACACAAAAGCGAACAACAAAATAATTTCGCGTTAATACAATACGACAGTCAACAAGAAATTCAATCTCCATACTATTTATTATCGCCAAGCCATAATGATTACCATTTTGAGCAATGCTATACAAATATTGAATAATTACCATGCATGAATGTAACGATACTGTCGTTTTGTTCCACAATAAAAACATTTTCTTACACATATAGTTAATGAATGTAAACACAATCAATTCGACGCAAGTTTTAGATTAAATTATCAATCTGTGATGGATGTCCCGATTTTAATGGACCTATCATGGCATTTGTCTAATTCACGTGCACATAATTGCATTTGTCTAATTCACGTGCACATAAGTTTGCACTCAGCAATTAACATTTCAGCTCTGATTAGAACTGAATATCTTTTTGATGTGCTTTTAATTGTATGCCCTTTACCAGAAATAACATTTAGTATCACGTATGTCCGTCCCTTTGCATCCCGTTCAGTCTTTAATACAAGATGGTTAGGCAATGAATTTATGTCTAAGAGGTATTTATATGCTAAGATAAAATTTTACCATCGATTAAAGCATATAGTTTTTGAAGATGGCACTTTTCGACAATGTTTTTCAGCTGATTGCTAAAATGGTTGTGGATATTTTCAAAAATACTCCATGTCTTCCTGGACTGTTCTTGGCCGCTATATTCAGTGCTTCTCTAAGGTAGGACTCATTGCCCCAATGTTGTACATCAACCAATATTTAATACCTTTTGAAATTGATATACTTTAAACAAAATCTTTTTCGCGAATACAATATTTTGCGACTCCGTAATTTTACAACATATTTGCGAATACATAAATTCCTAATCAAGAGTTCGGTTCTTGCTGAAAATCGTTCTTTAATGAAACGTTATATGAAATTATTTGTGAAACGTTTTATTTTGCGTTCAGGTTCTCGCGAATTTGCACGAAACTTTTGTATTTTGTGAAAAAAATTGCGTATATATTCAAATTATTTATCGTCGTTAATGCTCTATTGTAATATAGCGATATATTTTTTACAGGTATTGGGTAGCAACGATATGTTTTTCTCATTTCTCGTTTTGTTAAATCAATGAGATAAATCTTACCCAAAATGTCATAGTTTTTGCATTACCACGAGATTTTTCAGCAATAACAATGATGATGCTAATACATATAATTTTATTTTGTTAACAGAAGCTATCTACATTTCCAATGGAGCGCGTTAGACATATAGATACCTGTAGCTTCTGCTACTCATAGCCGCTATGAAAATGAGAAAAATACATTCAATCCATATATTTACATTAGAACAATTTATGAAAATAAAAATTATTGAAAGGTTTTTATATTATATTTCAAATCATGACACCCATATACGACGAGAAACGAGATAAATGGAACAGCTTGATTACGAAATCGTTCCACAACGTCGCGTTTTGAAGCTTCCGCCTTCCGGTCGACTTTTTTTTTTGCAAATGACAAACGATAAACAAGAAATATTGTTAAAATAAGATTTGATTGACTTATTACAGTAAACTTTTGTTAATTCTATATCAAGAAACAACACATTAGATATTACACATTAAAATATTGTCGGGGGCTATTTTTTATTGATATGAAATTGGCGCATTGTTTGAAATCAGCTGATTGATGCACGAGAATCGTTGTATTCATAGTGTATTCATAGTGTTTTCATAGACAAATGTTTGTTTCCGTCAGTTGGTTGATCATATAGTGATGCAACACTCAGAATGTAAATATATGTATATATACATCTATTTGCGGTATAGCACTTATCATGTGGTGTTTCAGTACGATGTCCTCGACCCTAAGCGGTTTGTCAGCGTTGTTTTGGGAAGATGTCATTAAGCCACATACAAAACCAATGTCTAACAGGAAGTCGACAATAATCACGCAGTTCTCAGGTAAATATGACCACGCTATTTAGTGTATTTACTTTCAGTGTTGGTTATTATAACAAGTGAACCTGTATTGCTTATTGCTGTGTCATTCAGTGGCCAATACGTGGTTCGGACTGGAGACTGACATAATCAGGAAATAACAGTTCTAGGTTTGAGACCATGTGTATTTGACGTATTTGTAATTTTGAAAAGTGTCCATATCTTAGGCAATTTTTATTTTTGTTCAACATGGCTGAAAGAGAAATACTATTCCAAATGATCAAATATAGTTGGGTAGTATAAGTTGGTTAATTTCAATTTCAAAATGTTTTATTGACAAAAAGTGTCAATAGGATAAGACATCAAGCATAGCCTATCTTAGTCTTCTGATAAGATGTTCGTATATTATGACTTCACATTGCTGCTATGATAGTCATTGCTATTGCAATGACAAACCTTATGCAGTTCCGGACATCTCTGAATGATGTAAAATATTTAGTGCATAATTTGTGAATTCTTGATTCAATCAACAGTCATGATCAAATATCAAATTATGACATAACGAGAATTGAAATTATCAAAATGCCGGTAATTTATGGTGTTATATAACATGTTAAAAGGTCTTTCGTATTCGTGAGTATGAAAATTACGGCATATTTTACTTTTAATAGTTTTTTAACTTCGCGGGAAAAAATCACGATTCTCTCAATATCACATATTTGCGATGAAAAATATTCACACAATTGGCAGGTTATAACAATACCAAGCCATACTGGCCATCTTACAAGATATCATTTCCATTTTATTCGCAGGTATATAAGTTCTAGTAAAATGAACCAAAATAAAATTATACAGCTATCCTTTTATCATGACATTAATAGAGAAATTGAATCGTCTGCAACTAACAGCAAACATATAGTAGCCCCCCATCCTACATCATAATATTTAAATCGCCATTAACTTAAAAGACATTTTTAAAATACATATTAATTATGTGTACATACTCTCTACATTTTGTAGTACTAGTGTTTGGAGGCATCGGCATAGTCGTCGCCTTCCTTGTATCCGGACTTGACGGCCCAATAGTACAGGTACAGTGCTGTTTTCATGTTTTAATACTTTAATTACATTTATCAACCTTGAGTGATAAATGTCTATTTCAGGTATTAGCCCTGATCAAATTTAAAATTTGTTATTATTAATTTTTCATTGTTATACATTATATTTATTATAATTAAATTTTGATTTGTATCCCTATATCTCACTTCGTTTGTGTACTTGAATATAATAACGTTAATAACAAAAAATGTGTATGCATTGGGGCTTATATAAATGGTAATTTGGTCTCACTGCTAAGTCGTAAGTTGTTGTGTAGCTTGTACATTTTGCTAAAATAATGTACATATACGGAAAACAAGTCCACATGGTTAGAACATTTTTGCCACATAATAAACATGTGTTCTAGTATCTAGGTTAAGTACATGGAACATTTTTAGACCGGGTTTGAATTCACAAAAGCATACACTTCGAGTAATTTTTGACATTGTCTCAAGATATGAAGTGATACAGTGTCATGAGATATTCAAGCGTCTCACATTCACAGAGACCTCAATATATATTACCTTCATACATTGAAATTTGTAAACCGGCCACTGTTAGTAATTTGAATGCAAGATTGTAATCGATATTGGTTCAAAACATGATAAGCTCTAGCTTTCATTACAAACGTTAGTTTGATCCAAATAGACCCTACAGATGTTTGATAAAACACAATAATGTACAAAATGTTTCAATTGATGTGCCATGATCTTGTATTGTTTAACATACAAAGAGGGTTCAAGTATAAGGCATCCGAACATGTGTTTACAACAGATGAACTGATATTGAGATATCAAGATGGCTATTATCGCCACAGAACTCACCTTTTAACCTTTAGCTTTACGTATGCGATATTGGTGTAAATGTAGCTGAATAAATGTTTGTTTTTGATACTATTAAGAAGGAATTTTGAACAGACAAAAAATATATATAGACATCTATGTAGCCCTCATCAACACTATAAAAGATCATTTGAAAGCAGCAAAACAGCACACACATTATAAAAATGAATACAAAAAAAAAACAAAAAAACAAAAAAAAAAAAAAACAATTATTGGAGAAAATGGAAACCTTTTTTAATAGAAAGGTAGCTATATATAAATAATAAGAATTTACATGCATGTGTGAAACCAAAACATTAATGTTAACTTTTTGACTTTGCCTTTTTTAACTAGATTATTTTTTTTCTTATCCCTTCCGATGTTTTTTTATGTTTGCAGCAATATTATAGCAGTTGTTTTTTTCTCGCTCTTCTCTCTTTCTGTGCCCCTCTCTAAATTGCCTAAGAGTGTGTGAGGTGTATACATGTAAGGTATGTATTTATGTAAGTACTACATATTCATGCAATTACTATACATGTATGTATGTGGTATGCCGGCACGAATGTATATGGACTTTGTATTATTTAATTTCTGTAGTATAAACTGTCTTGGAAAAAAGAAAAATCATCAAAGAAATATGGAAAATATTTCCACAATATGACTGCAACTTTGGCCTGGGACACTATGGAACATTATCATTAATTATTAAGCATATACAATGTATAACAGCGATGAATTTACATCGTGAAGATTTATGGTCTCGTATCACTACTATTTGGACACTATCGCATGTCATAAAACATCGAATGCTAGCGGCGCTTAGACAAAAGCTAATTTGCATAGCGTTTTGTGGTGACAGCTGTAGACATACAAAATGCACGGAAAACACCATATCATCAGCCCACACACATCCAAAACAAATTTGTTGCAATGAGATTAAAAATGACGATTGCTATCAACAAGATTAGTGTTGTTTAATGTAGAAATAAATTTAAGCTAAAACTGAGCTAGTCCGTTTTTATGTAAGTTACACAAGGAGAGATACTTTTTAATTTTGATTCGCGTTTCGAGAAATCCTTGATAGTTTCAATAGTATTAACAAACTGTTAATCCGATTAAATCCCCTGCTGGTATGAACGTTTTGTATGAAAAATAATTTTTTGTGAAACTGCTTTCAGGCTTTTTTTTTTATTTTCGTTCAATTATTGATTACCAGAGAATGTTGCTTGTATCCACCGACGGACTTTGTTATGCTATTTTGAATAACGAATAAGTGTCTAACTTTAACTTGCAAGATAATATTCCTATGTTATATTTATGGTTTTATGTTTTATAATTTGTTTTTAAGTTTCAATCGGTCCGTTGCATCTCAAACTTGTTTTTCGGCCCTGAAATTAAAATCATATAAAAATATACATCAGAAAGTGTTTTCCATGTTTTACAGTATAACTTCAATTCGAACATTTTACATTGTTTATGGTTCTGTTTTAGGTGATCTTTTAAAACACAAAGTAAGGTGTTGTTCGTCAGTTGATTACTGTTATTATTTATAGATATTCCGGACAACAAGTTCATGCTTAAGGGGAGCTGTTATTGGAATATTCGTGATGGGTCTATTCTCTCCCCGGGCCAACGCTTTGGTAAGATATTCTCCGAGGCACCTGTACATTTAAGGACCCATTGGCTGGATAATACGAAAATTTAATTGTCAGAACATCATAGACAATAGCAAATGAGTCACATTTGTTTTTGGATTCATTTGTCACAGATTCATTTTCGTTTGCCCTAATTTGACCTAGGATGTATATCTAAATTTGTAGGTGAGATGAGAGTTTTAGGCCTCGTAAAAAGTGCATTTCAATTTATGTATGATTTACAAGCGTATAATTGAAGTTGATTTTCAAAGAAAAAGACAAATCGTTTCTAACTGCTTTTGAAAATAAAATTTCGTTGCAAACCTTGAACAGAGATATAAAAACAAAACGTAGTACTACATTGTTATTGTCTCTTTAACATTACCAAGAATTTAAAAAAAATGATATGATATACACTTGGCAATGCAATACAGAATGGTTCCTTTGTGATATATCTTGATAGTGAAAATTTGTTTAAAGTTTTGCGTTTTGGCGTGTACGTCATAGTGGTTTTAACTATAACCAAGCCATAATTAATTTATATATGACACCTAATATTGATAATTGATATATTGCAGGGAGCGATTGTCGGCGGAACCTTCAGTTGCATTTTAGTTGGGTGGCTAGCTATTGGAAGATATATCAATGATGTCGTTAGTCCGTATGCAAAACTGGAACCTGCCTCTACAGAGAACTGCATATTTCCAAATATTACATCAGTAAGCAATATATCCCTATATAGCTATGATACCGTAACATCCACCAACATGTCGGGTTATGCGACCACTCAACCTCAAGATATTGGAACAGTCATAGCGCCGTAAGTAATATACAATGTACTTCTTTAATGCACAAAGAAAAAATATTTATAAATTCAAAAATCGATATAAATGAGAAAAAAATGCTCGTTATCTTGACGTATGCGGTTATTACGTAAATGCTGCATGTCAGCATTGGCTTAGAAAACCGGTGTTTCAACTTCATTTACTCAGCAAGCATCGTTATCTCATTCCAGTATTCATTTAATTAATGTTAATGCTGATTACTTTGCTGGATGGGCTACTCTGACCGAAAACATAAGATGTGTTCTTCTAATAAGCATACATAAAAACATGTATTTTTACACTTGAGGTAGTTCAAAAGTATTCATATTTGATGACGACTAGTTTAAGTCCGTTATCAGTTACGTGGTCAGTATGGGGCCTCATAAATGGAACGTTAGTTCATGATCATACACAAGGGTTATCGGATGGTTGGTGTTTTTCTCATTCTTTCTACTACCAACAACATTTGACCATTATTTGTAAATAGCTCTTAGCATCATGAAAGCAGAAGACAAAGGTGTGATTCTAGAGAAATTAAAAATAGATGAATTTCACGTGTGTAAGTTAAGGCAGGGATGATAAAAAATTACAAATGATTATTTTCTGTTTACAGTGAAGGCGTTGATATCATGTACTCAATATCATATAAATGGTTACGACCAATCGGTATCATTACTGTCCTACTAGTGGGGTCCTTGATAAGCCGTCTTAAACGTAAGTATAGTACATGTGTGCATATAGCATACATATACATTTGTATAATATGTAGTCATTTACTATATATGATAACAGCAGAAAGTTACTAGGTATAAGTTTTTTAGTGTTGATTAAGATTAGTCAAAGAAATCTTATTTTAATAGTTTGACATAATTTCTATCTGTTTATTTTTATATATTTTTATTTCTTTATCTATTCGTTCATTTTTTAATTCTTTTTCATCCAATAAATGATCGAATAATTCAAAACACTTAGGACCCGATCCTGTGGCTAAGAACCTTACAGTACCTTTTGGTGAACTCTTGTGGAGCTGTTTCCCGAAATTCGTCAGACAGAAATATTGTTGTGGTGTTGACTATCATCCAACTAAGCAGAAAGAGGTAATATATTTACGCAAATAAATTGAATAACGTTTTCACAAAGAAACCTTTCATAATAGGATGGTTTTATTAACGTCATAAATACTATGTTTATATTACATGCATTCCGTTTATTATATTTTTTACCCCAGTTTGATATTACAAACCAAATCCAGTATTATCTGCATATTACATAGTTACTTACCTTGTGGATAGGTGTTCATTGTAACGTCATTATTTTGTGAGTGGTATTAACGTCGCTCTGCAAAATATGATGTTTTGGTCACCAAAAAACATAACGTCAAAATAAATACCACCGCAAAGGGCAGATAACTCTGTAATATGAGAATACTGATGATGAGATATTTCTAGGAATTGCACTGGTTATAACGATGCATAAAACATTGATCTTATTCGAAGATTCGAAAACTATTTCTGAATGCTTAAA
The DNA here is from genome assembly GCF_041381155.1 of Argopecten irradians. Classification (NCBI taxonomy): domain Eukaryota; kingdom Metazoa; phylum Mollusca; class Bivalvia; order Pectinida; family Pectinidae; genus Argopecten; species Argopecten irradians. Next base: position 26,484,495 of record NC_091147.1, read on the forward strand.
GTCATATGTGCCGTAACTGGGCGAAAATTTTGGCATGTCGATTTTTCTTAATTAATCTATTGAAAACCAAAAGTTTTAATGAATTAAGGCATGAAAATCATTCAAATGGCTTCAGATGCCTTAAAAAACGTTAGTTACAACACAGAAATTATGTACAGTAAACTTGGTTTTTTATGCCTTACGTATGTTTAGATGGAAACTTTCCTGCAGATATCACTCTACAATTAATAATTACAGTGTAAAAATGTGAAATGAAAATGTACACCAAATTTTACCTTCATTATAGATGTACATATAATGATTTTTGGCAATACTTCTAAAAATCATTTTCTGCTCTTATTTGTATTTGTAAAATTAAAACCAATGCATTGAATGTACTGTAATATTCAAGAAGTAAGTAACTTTTGGTGATGAATAAGATATTAAAAGCTTATCTTGATTTGTGAGTATTTAAAATACGGCACATATAACTTTAAAAAACGGAATGCATGTTTGTAATAGTTTTACAAAATTTGTTTGGTCGAATAAACTTATTGTACTATTAACTGCCCGTGTACAACTGTATTTTAAAGACGTTCTTGCCTTAATGCAATGTGTTGCATACAATGCGATATGTTCGTTTTGTGACACGTTTGCTCATTATAGTGTCCCATTTTAATGGCACATACCAACAAAGATACCGAACAGCACACTCCGCCCGGTCACATTATACTGCAACCGGGCAAACCAGTCGTCCCACTCACTATTTGCGTAACATTAAACAGGACCAGAACTTACCGTTATCGTAAAAAATATTGACTAATTTTTTTCGCAGAGACGATATAAGAAAATAATGTGGATACACACATCATTGTTACATTGATGAAGTTACTTGAGCTGCGTCCTGTCCATATCTACATTAACAGGAAGGAAAGGCTCATACTTGATATTGATTTAATACAATGACAAAGTGCAAAAAAATGTTGTCTTATTTGGAGACTGAACTAATAAATGTTTGATAAAGTTCTTTTATTTATAAATCTATGTACATAATTTGATCAATAACATAAAACACTCTATACGTAATGTTAATAAAATATTTGCACATTAAAGATAAAGAATTTCAAAGAAGGATTTCAAAACAGTGAAAAACGCTTTAAAATCTACTTTCTAAACAGTCTTCTTCTGGATATATCAGTATTGATGAATGTGATATTTGAATATTTGAACCATTTCGATTGTTATATCATTAGTATGTCCTTATATAATACCAGGGCTATGCTATACAATTTTATCCTACTAATTTATTTCCATTTTGTCCTGCTAGGTGCCGGATTTTACGCAGCAAGATTATGATTTGACGGTGATGAAACCTATGAATGGTCACTAGTATGCCATAATCGTGTGGCATAAGAAGACGTTTACAAACATAGAGTGATTTCCATATCGATCTGAAAGAATGATTTTAATCCTAACATGACTTCGATATTTTTGATTTTTCATTGTTTTTTTTTACCGCTTTTTATCCTTGAGTTTTACATTCCTTTTATATTGTATAAAATATATATCTGGCACGTTGCAAATGCTGGCATTGCTTTATAATAAAAGTTGAAAATCGAAAACAACTTCGCCAAATATGACGGCGTTCCAGTTTGCTGTTGCAATGGGTTAGAATTATATGAAAAAAATGTTTAAAACAAGTTTCTTCCGCAATTCTGGAATACCAGGATCAGTCCTAGCTTAGAGGCAATTTTATTAATCTTATTATTGAGAGGTGTGTATGCATTTCTTTTGGTTAGCCATTCCACGGTAACACTCCTTTTTCATTCGTAACACCAGTTTGAAATAATTAGTTCTTTTGGGTTTAAAGGAAAAAAAGTGGAGCTATACTGCTACATATCTGATGCATCTATGAATGTAGGTTGCTATTATTATTAGCAATCTAGTTGCCATGGTAACCATCCAAAATATGCATTAATTAGGCGCATCAAAATATGTTTGACCTATTTTTGAAGTTTCAGCATAAACAATAGACCACAATCTTGAACATTTATTGTCAATATGTAGGCACTTAAGATGCAATTTAAGGAGATATAAAAAAATTGTTCAAGGATGTGCTCGGTGATTATCGTAGCAAATAAAATGCATCAGTTGTGCGTATTTCAAATGGTTACCATGGCAACTATATCTGAAATGATACACAACACAACTATCAGGAAATGTACTAATAACATTGTATCAAAAGGGCTGAAAACCAAAACTCAAAACCATACATAGTCCTTTGTGAGTTCAATTTTCATTTTAATACATGTTATTTAAAAAAAAAAGATAAATGAAAAACGATCGGACAACAGCGTAGTCTATATCAGTTATCTCCCTTAGGTAACAACTAGTTACTAACTACTGAATACATACATATAATGTAAAGTGCTATTATTAAGAAAGGGCAGTGTATGGTTTGGCCGCTTTTTTGTCCCATCAATTTCAAACCTGTCAATTAGTGATTAAATTGTTGAATATCAATTGTTGATATAATAGGTATGATGATTATACACCATTGCAGATGGTGTTATGGTAACCATCCTAAATATGCAAACAATTATAAAAATGTTCAAATTTAGTCCATTTTGACCATTTTTGGGTAAGTTTTTCATCAAAACACCATAGAGCGTATCCGTCAACAAACTTCATATTTCTCATAAGGATGTATCTTAGGTAGGTACCTACATATTCAGAATAAATGTTTGTTCGAGGTTGCGCTCTATTGTTTCTAAAGACAAAAACGATCAAAGCAAAGTCATAAAATTACCACATTTTGAAATTCAGTTAATTTATGCATATTTCGGATGGTTACCATGACAACTTAAAGCTACAAAATTAGAAAACTTATATTACAACTAAATCAGGGTATGTACTAATTATGTCAAATGCAACAGTTTTATTTCTTAATTATTAGTTTAAAAATCGAAGGATCTGGGAGCCAAAAAGGGTCCCAAGCATATATAGTCCTATAACATTTTAGTATAAACATTATACACTGAATATTAATTTCGGTGTTTAGGGTTATAAACAGTATATGAGGGATGTTTTATGATTAAAAACTGCATGTATATATAATGTGTATTTCCAATTTCAAAAGGTTGTTAGTCTTATATCTTACGTCCATGAAAAGATAGGATACAGACCAAAAATGACGATTTCGGTTTATTAGCCACTGATCATCAACCTATGAGGTTTTTTTTTCTGTGTTAAACAGACTGTGCACTAAATTGGTGATAAAGATTCAGAATATTTCACAAATACTGAACTCGCCATAATCTATTATGCAATAAATAAAATAAAATAAAATAAATATAAGCACATTCTGGATATAGTCAAAATGTTTTAGACAGATCAAATGAAGTTTTATGGCAAAATGGAACGAAAGTGAACTGTCTTGGAGACATTGCAAACTCTCAGCATATCCCAGACTAGCTAGTTTGAATTATTTCACTCTTTATACAGTACCATTGCCTTCGCCATTAGGAAATCAGGTACAAAAATAAGACCATGTATCAATGTCACAGTACAGAACCAGACGTCTATTTTCGTTTTAATTGAGGTTCAAGCTATCGAGCTCCTGTGACAAGGATTTTTGAGCGTCTGAAGCAAAACCTGAAGAGGAAAATGTATTCCGAGTTACTTAAATAGAGGCAGTAAACGTGTTGTTTTTTTTTCATTCAGGTTGTCCTCTGAACGTAATGAGTATATAATATACATTAAAATTCTTATGTGTTATTCATTAAAAACAACAACAACAACAACAACAAAAAAAACCCAAAAAAAACCAAAACGATACCCACAAATTTTCAATAACCTTTTCTTCTCTTCTTTTAAATATTATTTCCTGTCTTTTCTAAATTAACATTAAGGGGTAATAATTATGTCTAACTCAAGATAAAATAGAAGCATAATCTTGTTTACAACAAAAGAGAGTCGACCATCATCCTGTTTCACTTTATTGAGGTAAAAATCATTTCGATCTCAAAATGGAATAGAATCCTGTACGAAGTAGTATCTGGTTTTCAGCAAAACTGAGTCGACCATCTTCCTTTTTTCTCTTTTATACAAATCTTAAGATTGATGTATGTGGACATTGCTACTACTGTAAAATACTTTATTTCTGCGAGATGCAAATTTTCGCGCAATTTCGTGAGATAATTCAAATGTTTATATGAATGCAAGATCATTATCGAGAAAGACTCGAAATATTCTATAAGTGAAATCAAACAGGACATTTTGTACCTGATTCGGATACATATCTTGATCTAGACAGAAATGATATAAATACCATACACAATATTTGCAATTACAAGCATCGCAAAAAAGATTGCGAAAAAGCATTTGTCGAGCATGACACCGAATTCCATTTTCGTGAGCGAATGACCATCGTCTTGCATTGTCGGAATGTTAGTGTCCTTTATAACACCACTATCAGTATGCAAGTCGCCGTACTCTGTGTTACAAGTCGTGGTGATGTTGATTTCGTACTTCTTTCCAGTAGCCGATTGCTTATCTTTCATACTTCTACAAGTGCAGAACATCTTCGAAAGCCAAACAGGCATCTGCTCGTCAATTTTCGCCATATGGAACCGAAGTCCGATCACAGTAGTAAAGAGAATAAGGGCACTGTATCCCACGTTACACATCAGATATTTAGTGAAGATTGACACTGGGTTGGTGATAGGGAGCTTCTGCGATATTAGTGTCATGTAGACAGAAAACGAGAGGAACATGGTCACAGAGAATGAAACCCTTTCTCCGGATTGTGGGGGGAAGCAGGAACACCGCAAGGTTAAGAAAACACAATAGTATTATTGGTGTCAGAAGGTTCACAATGATAAATTCGGGCTTTCGTTGGAAGATAACCCCAAACGTTGCAACGCTAGAAAGTACTTCAGTGCCATTATTTGTGTAAAATTCTAAAACATTCCACTGTGAAATATCTTCCAAATCTGAAATCTCGCTATCATCAACCGGCGTAATAAAAACTTCATTAGAAATGTAATCAGAAGAAGCGAGTTTAATTGTGCAATCGTGACGATCAAATGGATACAAATTCATATCTGGTTGACATGTTGTACTGGTCATTACCGTGACAGTTACAAACTGTTTGCCATCACTAGTTCCGCGAACTTTTCCCGTCGTAAAACGTTTCCCGATGTTCTCATTCCCAGATGGATTACTAACCATGAGAGCCGGGTTCCATAACTCCGTGGAATCTAATAATACATACAAATATTTGCTTCTACTGATACCCCATTTTAGCATTTCGTCCGTCCATATTATCGTGAATGTTGATGTCGAGATGAACTCTCCAGAGACTTCGTGAAACGTATTGATAGATTCTAGCTGCCAACGTACAGTAACCTCCATTGCTTCAGCCTGATCTTTAGCGGGACGTAATCGTTTGGAGTAATTCTGAAGAAGGTCGTTATGGAATTCCTCAGCCACGTCATAAGGCAAGCTCCAGCCATGGACACAAACACAACAAAAGAGAAAGAAGAGAATTGGAAACATCTCATGCTTTCCAAAGACTTTCGGTATGGACTGCAAATCAAGTGATACTGGAGCACTTGATCCAAACGGATGAAATACTAAACTCAGGTCTACGGATAGCCTACAAAGGGCCCATATTGATTGACCTTCAGAGTCACTCTGAGTAATTACGTAAATATTGTCGATACATCCATCAAAATCAATATCGTGAACGAAACCATTGACAAATGATCCTGATGATGTACAAATATTTACTTACGTATTCATGTAGGCACATTGCTTATGTCAAGAGCGGGCACTTTGAACTCATCGGATTAATGGAGGAACAATTCAAGATGATGGTAGTTATGAGTAGTATCCTAAGTGACGCAAATTATACAAAAGAGGTTAAGTTTGTTTTCGATTAATTTAATTTGGTGCGTCAATTATCCATGCAAACTGTGAATCTCTTTGTCCGACTTGTCCAGTGGATATTCGATGAAACGTCATGCGGGATTCGAACAACGTTCTAAAATCCGACTGAATACTTTGCAGTTTTAAATATTTAAATACCATGCACATTAAATATACTTATCGTTCACTTTTGCAATACATATTTAGCAAACAAATGCAATTGATCTCACTAAAATCCACTGTATTTCTTATGAAACATTCTATCAAATATGCAAATGTGCAATGAAAACACAAAATCAAAAAATCAATATACTGCGTAGTGCCCTTAGAGGAGAGGAATTCAGAACTTTCTATTGCCATATTTTGTATCAATATAGCCTAAAATAGCCCCTTTTGCTACCAAATATCATGTCCGCATGATGTCATTCAAAACATTTTTCAAGTCCAACTCAAAGGAGTTTAGGGAAAAGCTTATAAAATTATGTTATATTATCATATCTAAAGTGATATTTGTCTAACTTGCTTCAAAACTTTTATTATCATTTTTAATTATCTATCTACATTAATACAAGTACACGGTTTTGGTAAACTTTTCATCAACGGTTATGAGGAAGAGTCATTCATAAAATAAACAAATACCTGACTGCAGCTGATAAGTGATGTAAATGTAAGATATATAGTTATATGTGAAACCTTTATAATTGAATTAACGCTTCAAATCACACTCTTCCGTTTAAATGAGGCCCATTTTATGTGTTATGTGTAAATACATGCGGTGGAAGTCAATATTCCCATATCTATATATTGATTTGACGGAAAGTTTCAAAGATACTGAACGTTATTTTGAAATTGTCCATTAATGTCGGCATTATGTAAAGTAGCTTTCGGGCATCAAAAATCTTTAGATTTCAGTCCAATGACAGTTAAGGTCATTTTGAGTGTTTACATAGCAATCCTATAAGCTTAGAGAACGCTTCAAATTCTTACTTGTGTTAGTACTGCGCATTCTGTCACATAGTCCCTGCCGTCAATTACGAAAAACATAAACTATGCATGCGATCGTGTGTGTGCTGCTGTATTTATGACTTTTAGTTGCGTCGAATGCTGGATGACCATGACTTATAAAAAGGCGGAGATTCTTCGCAACACTTTGCTTCAGAATTACACTAAAGAGTTACGCCCCGTTCAAAACCAGAACCACCCGGTACACCTCGTTGTGGATTGGCAACTGCATTCAATTAATAGTTTTAATGAGGTCACAGGGATTTAGTTGCAACGCCAACATTCCATATCCGCTGGACGGACGAAATATTACACTGGAATCACGAGTCCAGAGGGAAGTTGTATGTGACGTTTCGTATAATTCAGGTTTGGAGTCCAGCTCTTGTCTTGAACAACCCTACCGGTAATACGAATAACAGGAGTAAGTTTATAGAAGGCAAAGTGCGTACAAACTCTAAAGGAAATCAAAATGTAGCTGTCACAGTCATGACTAGCACAACATGCCAACCAGACATGAATTTGTATCCCTTTGATCGTCATAACTACACAATTAAGCTGTCCTCGACAGATTTTACAGTCGATGAATTATCTCTCGCAGCAACCAGTTCGAGTACACTTTCTTCTTTGGATTTCCCAATGGGAAGTACTAGGCTTTTACAAATACAATAGGACCACTCTGTTATCCAATGTAGTTGTATTCGGGGTCATCTTCCGACGGAAACCTGAATTTATAATTGTGAACCTTCTGACTCCAATAATCCTATTGTGTTTTCTTAACATTGCGGTGTTCCTGCTCCCTCCACAATCCGGAAAAAGGGTTTCATTCTCTGTGACCATGTTCCTCTCGTTTTCTGTCTACATGACACTAATATCGGAGAAGCTCCCTATCACCAACCCAGTGTCAATCTTCACTAGGTATCGGATGTGTAACGTGGGATACAGTGCCCTTATTCTCTTCACTTCTGTGATCGGACTTCGGCTACATATGTCGGAAAGTAATGAACGGATCCCTGTTTGGCTTGAGAAAATAATCTGTTCGCAAAGAAGTGCAAAGATGAATGGCTACAATATTGATCCAAAAGCTTGTAATGCCCCAAACGTGCCTAATGCTCAATCCAGTTGTGTCGATACTGTAAAGAAATTAGAAATCGAAGACGGCGCCGTCTTGGTTACGTTAAAGGACATTGGTATCATGCTTGACAAAGTCTTCTTTGGATTTTTTTCTGTCGGTGCTTGTGGCGGCGAATATTGTTTATACTGTGTACATAGCGTCATCATAGATCTACAGTGAAATGCGTTCAAGCGTCCGGAATCGCCTTTCGGATCGTTCAAACCACAAATCATGTCAATAGTTGCAACCAGTCGTATGCGCGTTTATCGGCTCGGGAATAGCGTCAGCCAAACTTTCGGCGGAGTTCAGTTACAACAATAGTCTAACTGAGGGCGGCGTTTACCTGTTATAGCTGTATCACTTTGGAAAAAACCTTGGTATTCAAAATCGTAAAATAAAAACAATATAGCATGGATGTATATGGTCATGACCTACATGTACATAGCCATAGTCACATATTAAAATGTGTGGAAATTTGCTATTTGGTATCTTAACTTTACAATACTATTTTATTTGAAATCACAGAAGCCAGAAAGTAGTAACTTTATACATGTACATTTATATTTGTCATTCCATGTAATGTAGAGTATTCCAAACGTCAAATTATTCTTTTTTAACTACAATAGCGGAACATGTTTTAGGACAACTTATCACAGGTTCGAATACATATTTACAAGCACATTTTTAAACATTACTATTACAATTCATACAACTAACAATGTATATTAGAGGTGTGATGTCTGCTTCCGGATGAAAAATCTACATATATACAGCTACAACCGTGTATGTTCCAGAGAACGTTTTACAAAGCTGTCAGGATATAGTGTTGTTGTCTTTCGATGGTTATGTGATACGATTAACTTAAAAACATATTTTAAACCTTTTTATCTACATGTGTATGCTAACAAATGTTTGGTACAAAGGTGTGACCAAGTCAAATCAGTAGATCCCTTTGAAGTCAACATTGTTTGCGCTACACCACATGGAGCTTATCCAATCGAGGCAATTTCCCAGAGTTTTCTTTGGCTGGAGAAGTCTTTGGAGGAGACTCATCCGGACGCTTAAACGCAGTTCACTGTAAATGTATTCAAAACAGTGTGTGCTATTGATTTTTAGAAAAATTACGGCAAAATTATTGTACATTCGTTTGAACTCATAATTTACGACACGGCACTGTTATAAAATATTTTGCTCATAATTGTCAAACTCATTTTTTGGTCAAAAGTATTTTATTGTTAAAAATGAAAATTGCCCGCATACAAGATATAACTTCAATGTTCTCTCCATGGAAATATAGCTAGCTTCAAATTAATTTTATACTGCATTTGTTCGATTATTTCATGTATTATTGAAAATATAGACAGACGTTCTACCCCTCCCATCTAGAGTGTAGAGTCAAGATAATGTATTTGCTGACGAGGTCATTGTTTAACTGATTTAAATACTACAAAAAGAAGAAGACGTAATCAAAATAAATTATGTTTTTATGTACTTTTTACAAAATACGCAAGAGACGTGTTGGATACCATTATATCACTTTGACAAGAAAAAAGTCTAAAACAATCTTTAGACCCATTAATTCGGTATGAGTGTAAAAAATGTTGTTCGTTTATAACTGAAAAATGTCATGTAATGGACATGAAGAAATCGTAATTACAACTAAGCATTAGCTTGTTACGCCTGCTTTTTTAAACTAATTAAGTAATTGTTTGTGATGTCCAAATATATCGTTAAATAGTTGTTGATCATGATATTCTGACTTATATATTCTAATTTTAAAAAAAATCGAATTTTAATTATCATTATATCAATATTTTCTAAAAATAAAACTGAAAAGAAAAGTGAATAGTATAGCCATGACATCGTACTTTAGAAACAATTTAAATAAAGATGTCCGCCATAAGCGTTCAATTTGTTTTACATTGATATTCATGTTCATACATGTGTAAACAACATGTGGTAATTCATAGGTGTTTCGAAAAAAGTTTGAATGTTTGTAGTTTTACATTTGCATCATGCACTTAGATCAAATAACTGAATGAAAGCTAAATTTAATAATGTACATGTGTATCTTACAATTATTGCCAAAAGCACATTTGGATAACATCCCTTGTTGAAAATATACATTTTTTTAATTTTGTAAACGCAATTATTTCGGCGTAATTGGATTTCAGCGCAAAAACGATGTTGAACAGTTTATTTGAATGCTGGATTTGCGAAATCACAATAATGGTTATATTAGAGATATACATGAATACAATTATCTTAATGAAAATTTAGCGTAGCATGTCTAACGCAAAATTTCCGCTCTGCCTCTCTAAGTATTAAACTTTCGATATTTACCTACTTTTGTAAACTTCGTATTCGCAAAGTTATTAAACAATTAAATAAAAATATTGATTTTTAACGTGTACACGTTTAAAATAGCTCGGAAGTATCCGAAGTGTTCCAATCTATTCCGATCTGTACAGGTATTGCCGATATTGACCACGAGATACGGCTCGGGAGATTCCGATCTACACGGGTAACGCTGATGTCGATTACGTGATGCAACTCGGTTTTGCGATATTACCCGAAAGTTGAAAACATGGCAGTTCTTCCAAAACGTTTGATATTTCATGCGACATTTACGGATATGTCAATAGTATACTGTGCTTTCATGGATTTGAACCATCATATATAAGCATGAATGTTCACATATTGTATGATTTATGAGAGTTTGTGGTGTGTGAAAATTACCAAAAATACAACTTTAATGATATAAATATGAAATATGGATATTTTCTAAACAGCGAAAAGCGTTTCAGCATTTTAGAATTTACTCTCCGGAAAATAACTTCTTCTGAATGTATCAGTATTCGTGAATTTAATATCAAACCATTTTTGATGATTATATGATTACTTTGTGATTACATAATAACTAGGTACTGTTATATAGGGATTAAAAAGTGTGTTTCGATCGCGTTAACGGTGGTATGAACGCAATTGGATACAAACATTAAAGGTGGTATGAACGCATTCAAAACACTGTTCAATCTATATATTTACATAAATAAGTCTACCATCACATTTTTGTGGTCAAAAGGAGTTGGTTGCTAAGTTATATAACTACGGTAGTCAAGATGTATTGTTGTCAGAGTAGTGATGGGGTACGAAGTGAACAGTATCGCCATATTTGATTTTCAACTGAGAAAAAACTTACTGTGATAAAATCCTAGCCTATAATGGTGGTATGACTTAATGCCAATATTAGATAACAATTTTGTTTCATAGTATTACATATACCATTTAGTATATTGCTAAACTTTTATAACGACACCAAAAGATGGGGTTTATAAAAATTATATTCTGATAATAATTTTACTTTTCCCCTGTTAGATGCCGGGTTTTACGCTGCATGATAATCATTTGACAAATATAAAACCTATTATTGGTCACTAGTATGTCATAATCCTCTGGCATTAGGCGAAAAAATATATATGTCTGTTTAGGGTTACCCGACAGACTCAATTCTTTACCCCCGACCTTAAGTTTTTTTTCCACTTCTCTACGAAAAAAAATACGAAAGTCGGGATTTAGATCTCAGACGCCGGTTCCAGCCATTATCTTAGAGTGAAAGACACTAAAAAAACATCCCGACCTTCCTACCCTATTTCTTTAACCCTAAACAGTCATATGCTTTTTTTGGCTTTAGGTAAATTATACAAATTAAAGCGTGTGTTCAAAATCACAATCAGGAATATAGAATGGTAGTAATCCATACCTGATTTTGATGTACGGTTGAAGAATGATTGGTCTCTGTTATATTGAAGTCAATGTTAATGTTGTCTTGTAACTTTTATCATTGATTTGAACGGGAATATGTTCATTAATGTTTTTTGTAATAAAAATCTATATTGCATGTTGCAAGTGCTTGCATTGCTTTTTTGTAAAATTGAATATATTGTCTCGAAAAAGTGCACGGCTTGATAACAGTAAAATAGGTCACCGCAAACAAATATTGAGATGACATAATATTCACCATCAGCATTCTTTAAAACAATTAACGCTAATTTACAAATATTCATTTACCGACATGAAATGTAACTGCCACATAGTCCAATACCTTATAGAAGCCGTGGAGAAAGATGCTCTTCGGTAATGAGTCATATCTTTATAAAGAAGATAATTATATACATGGATGTTTAAATATTACAATAATAAACCAAGTTGTATCTACTAAGACTTTCACTCAATGCTCTATCATAATATATATATTTTCTACCACAATATGTGGTGTTATTCCACTCGCAGGCCATTGTGTATAAATAAGCTGGGTGTTGGATGAATACATTGGTATTCCAGCAATGGCACTCGCAGGCCATTGTATCAATGTGCTTGATGTTTGGATAAATATATTGATATTGCAGTAATTACATCAATCGTATCAGGCTGGGAAAAAAATTATCGCAACATTAAATCTAAAAGAAATCTTCGGTTGAAATGTAAATATCAAGATTTTTTTTTTAATTTTATAGATTACAGATATTTCAACATGACGCGCTAACGCGCTTCATTTAAGTTATCTGCCCAACAAATGCAGTTTACATGCCAGTAAACAACAACAAATGAATATCATTCCTAAATTACAATATATCTGAAAAAACCAAGACCCAAAATATTGTATAGGCGAAAAAAGGGTTTATAATACAATGCATTTGTTTATTAAACAGTCATTATAAATGTTTTACCTGATTCAGATATAGTTCTGATCTAAACAGAAATGATATAAACACCATACACAATATTTGCAATTACAAGCATCGCAAAAAAGATTGCGAAAAAGAATTTGTCGAGCATAACGCCGAATTCCATTTTCGTGAGCGAATGACCATCGTCTTGCATTGTCGGAATGTTAGTGTCCTTTATAGCACCACTCTCAGTATGTAAGTTCGCCGTAATCTGTGTTACAAGTCGTGGTGATGTTGATTTCATACTTCTTTCCAGTAGCCGATTGCTTATCTTTCATACTTCTACAAGTGCAGAACATCTTCGAAAGCCAAACAGGCATTTGCTCGTCAATTTTCGCCATATGGAACCGAAGTCCGATTACAGTAGTGAAGAGAATAAGGGCACTGTATCCCACGTTACACATCAGATACTTAGTGAAGATTGACACTGGGTTTGTGATAGGGAGCTTCTCCGATATTAGTGTCATGTAGACAGAAAACGAGAGGAACATGGTCACAGAGAATGAAACCCTTTCTCCGGATTGTGGGGGGAGCAGGAACACCGAAAGGTTAAGGAAACACAATAGTATTATTGGTGTCAAAAGATTCACAATGATAAATTCGGGCTTTCGTTGGAAGATTGACAGACGCGGCTAACCGTTTTACAACGCTGGAAATGTACTTTCAGGGCCGTTTATATGTGTAAAAATTTCTAAAACTTCTCCACTGGTGAAATATGCGTCGCACACATCAGAAATTCTCGCTGTCATTCAACCGGCGTAATGAGAAACTTGCATTAAAAATTTAATCAGAAGTCAAGCGAATTTAAATAGTGGCAGTCGTGTCGGATGCTAAATGGCTACAATTTCCAATATCTGGTTGACAATGAGTGTACTGGGTCATCTGACGGGACACAGTTACAAACTGTTTTCTCCATCAGCTCAGTTCCCGCGAACTTTTCCCGCCCGTCTAAAACGTTCTCCGATTTACTCGGTTCTGCCCAGTATGGATTACTAAGCCATCCACGAAGCCCGGGAGTATCCATATTATCTCATTCGGAAATCTAATAATACATAAAAAGACACGCTTTTACTGCTATTCCACTGCAGCAATTCGTCGGTCCATACTATCATGAATGTTGATGTCGAGATGAAACTCTCCAGAGACTTCTTGAAACGTATTGATGGATTCTAGCTGCCAATGAACAGTTACCTCCACTGCTCTAGTCTGATCTTTTACAGGACGTAATCGTTTGGAGTAATTCTGAAGAAGGTCGTTATGGAACTCCTCAGCCACGTCATAAGGCAAGCTCCAGCCATGGACACAAACACAACAAAAGAGGAAAGAATAGAATTGGAAACATCTTATGACTTTCGGGATGGACTGCAAATCAAGTGATACTGGAGCACTAGATCCAACCGGATGAAATGATAAATTCAGGTCTAATGAATAGCCTACAATGGACCACTATCAAACGAACATCAGAGTCACTCTGAATACTTACGTAAACGATGTCGATACATTCATCGAAATCAATATCGTGAACGATACAATTGACAAATGATCCTGATGATATACAAATATTTACTTACCTATTCATGTAGGCGCTTTGCTTGTGTAAAGAGCGAGAATTATCTTAATAGCCGCACATCATTCAAAAGAGCTCGAGGTTATTAAGTTTGTTTTCAGTCGATATCGGTACGTCAATTGTTCATGGCAATTTTGAAGTTATTCGGCACTAACACCATCTTATTGTTGTAGAAATAAAAACCTGTTCGATATCATGTTTGTTCGTGCCTTTTTTACGACTGTTTATGTCGTCAGATGTTATCTCGATGAAACGTCACGAGAGACTCGGACAACTAAAAAAACGTAATAAAAATGCAAACTTAGCAATTTTAACTTTTTAAATATTTAATTATACATCTACATGTATAAAAAATGTTTATTACTGCGTTAAATATTTAACATACATTTTTGACATCACCATAAAGAAAAAAAAAGAATCATCCCGTCCGTTATTGAAGCGTCATGTCAAATACGAGACATATCGATCTGGTCAAAATTGTGCAAGGTAAAAAACATTTCAATATATCAAAGTGTAGCGATCTTAGAGGTGCACCTGGATCATTCTAGTGTGTAATTTGTTGAATTTCATAAATATCTATTTGTAACTTTCAGAAAGGGATTCGTTTGTATTGGTAAAGTCCAAACATCCCCATTTGCTCATCGATCGTCAGATCCTCTAAACTATCTGTGCATTCTCAAAATCCCAAATCCAAGGAATGCTATGAAAAATGAGAGCTATGCATTCATTAACTATCAAAGCATACGTATATATAAGTGATACCAGCAGGGATGCAAACATTCAGTTTTGGTTAACTTCTTTATCAACAGTTTAAAGTGGAGAAAGCGCTGTTAAGACCGCAAATGGATACATGACAACAGTTGATGACGAATGTTAATGTAAATCATATTATCGCATTTGTTCTTAATACAAAGTAGTCTAGCAATGGGATTGTATTAAATTGACAATCAACAAGCTTCAGAGTGATTATGAACCTTTGTCCTCATAATGAATTGACCAAATGTGAAGTCTAAACACATCGAATACTGTTTTTTTCGCTTTTACTCATTAGTAGGTGAAAATTTGTCATTAGCTAAAATACCATCTTCTATTTAAGGATGTATTCTGCTGAGGGGTCAAAAATTTCTTGTAAATACAGTTTTTTTTCTTATGACTTTTTGAAAGAGGGGTTATTGACAAACAAAAAAATGCAATAAAAAATATATGTTGGGTGTGCATCTTTTTTCTCTATAGCTTCTTGAAAATGCCTACTTATTTACACTTTTTTCATCAATTTTCCATGAAAAATTCAATTATGAACAATAATTATTAAAATAAACAAAATATAAGTATCAGGTTAATTTTCTTCTTCTTCAAATTGATTCATGACTATGTCATTTACAAAGTTGTTGAGCAAAAAATTGTACATGAAAACGCATGTGTTGCCATTTGTTTCTTATTTTCATCCAGGTATGATTGATTATGTATGGCATGATTTAAATACATTATTTTAGCTTTTTAAACTAAAATTTATCCAAATTGTTGTAAATACATCTTCTCCATTTTTTTTCATATGATAAAAGAGACCTAAATGAACAAATATTTGAAAAAAAAATAATAGGTTAGTGTTGAAACTTTAGAAATAATGATGAAAAAAGAGAAAACCAAAAAATTACAGAGTTATCTCCCCTGACCCGATTTACCAAATACATTGCTATTCATTTGGGGGTGCATCCAAATTAATACAAACATTGCAACAAACATTTCTTATTCTTCCAAAATAGCAAAAGTATATAGTTAATTAATTTTTTTCAAAATTTATATTGTTTTTTCAGATACAAATAGAGGACATCGAGAATCATATATAATATTAAATTTTGCCACTTTTAACATGACTGACAGAACCACAAAGTTCAGGTCTTAGTTATAATATTCATATTTATTTTACATACCTACAATTATGTAAGTATGTTGAATAAATTAATTTAATAAAAAATGTCTTTTTATAGTTTTTTTTTTTTAATTTCACCTATATATATTTAAGATTTTATTGTTTTCACAAGAAGAATGAATGTTGTAATGCCATAACTATTTAAATGTCGGAAAAGAAATATCCATTTTAAAATATGATGTCAATAGTGAATATAAGTTGTAAAAAAAATATAAATCATTAGAATTCCATTTCACATCTGCTTCAGACTTCTGTATCCAATTCATTATTATACAAAAATAATTAATCAATGCATGTTTAATTTACTCTTACAGCTAATAAGTATATACCAGGTATATATAAAGAGCCATCAATCATGACACAACAAAAGTGCTAGCAAGAAATTTTGTTGTTGTTGTTATTTTTTTTAAATATATATATAATATATATATTTATATATGTACATTGTATGTGAAAGGTACTACATGTATATATCAGTGATTTTTGCACCAGAAATTGACTTCATTGGCAGGAATAAGAAATTTAATCTAGACTATTCTATACATGTGTAATGGTTCTGAATCAGTATTAGGTACAGTAGTTTATCTGTAAATTTGAGATCCAAGATTGGAACCCTTGTCTTGTCATGTATTTGTCTGCTCCTCTTATATTACACTTGTATAGTTCATGTCTATATATCCAACATGAAAGAAGCTAACACAATACTGCATTATTGATTTATTTATTTCACATAATAGAATTTCACCTGATAACATACACCAGGTATATATGCCTCTTTCACATTATGTGTATGACACATTTCCAAGAAAATTTTACACTATTATGATAAATTAATTGTTAAGAGTACCAAAACTGAAAATGTTTTTGATCACAGAATTTTTATTTCCTCGTGTATACACATGTTGAACACAAATTTGCTCCTGGAGTGGTTCCTAGTCGAATTATACTGTGATGTGCCTGCAGCCATTCTGTAAAAAAAATATGAGAACATACATGTACAGATGTATATCATGTAGGCCTTTCATGTGCCAAAGAAATATGATTTGTTACTTTCATAAATTTTACAACAATATCAGTTCAGAAGAGACATAGAGATGAAACAAGTTTTCATTCTTTTGTCTTAATACCCTTAACCTAGAATCATTTATAAATTATAGACTTATTCTAAATCTGATAAATGATGTGTGCACATTGTACATGTACTCAACTGTTTGAACTGTATGTGTGGAGGGGCTGATGGGAATATAACCTGTGTGCAATGTACACATATTTTTAGCTATAGAATAAGTGTTTTACACATTGTTAATATACTGCATTTGATAATTGCGTTTATAGATAATGTGTAATTAAAAATGTAAATGTACTTACATTTAGAATGTACAGATCTAGATCTTCGAGAATAACTTGTTAGCTTTAGATATTCTGAACAGTGTCAGTCAGTATTACGTACTAGTACTTAGAGGCAGTTACGTGAAATCGATGTAAGACAGGGTTTATTTTCCGCAACTGCATCATCAAACACACTGTCGTAAATTATCAGCATGATCACTCTTTCAACATTCCAGGGCAGATGTCCAGTTGACAAGTTTATAATCATGAGCTCGATGCCCAACTGCAAGTTGGTCTGTCCGTCTAGTCACCACTCAGTTATGTCATATTGATTAAAGTTTCCACGATATACTAAATCTTGGTGTTTCATGTTTGTCTTTCTTCTAGTGTCAACATTACAAGTGCACTGACTCTATATTATTTTCCTAATGACGGTTGATAAACGTCATTCCACTCACGCAGCACACATGAGAAACTCGACACGACATTGTCTTACATTTCCCCGGTCATTGCGCCGATATTAATCGATATGTCGTAAAATGATACTATTTTTTTTTACTAAAAACTAAAAATCTAGCTTGTAGACTTCATGGAAACAGATCACATTTAGTTTATTTTTTAACAGTAAACACCTTAATAACCAAAAACATATTTTAAAAATGGTTTACTATCATAGTAATAGAAGAGTGCTCAAAAGAGTTTACGTCCTCTTTGTTCAGCATGACGTCAAAAATCCTCACAGAAAATACCTAATGTCGCTGTCATTCGATGTGTAAAATAAGGACGTCGGAAGTCAAGTATTTGCTCACCATCATCTATATTGATTTTACGGATAGGCTTCAAAGATATTGGATGACCTTTGTTATTATGAAAGTGTTTGTATGATTAGGCATTGTACAACAAATTGGCTGTTTAAGCGGTTGCTTTATAGACATGCAAACCTTTAGTTATTTTATCTGTCTATATCGACCAGCTGAGGTCGTTTAGGCCTGATACGTTTTACACATCAATCTGGTGTGCCTAGTGATACATTGTAAATGTATTGTGTTTGGACTGAGCCTTACTGTATTCAATATTGTCCCCATTCAATCAAGTGACGAAAACATAAAAAATATGCAAGGTGTTTTTATATGCTGTTGTAGTTTTTGACATTTTGTTCCTGCAGGTTGGGGAGGGGCGACTGCCGGAATGACTTTTGATAGACGTATAAAAGAGAGGATATTCTTCGTAACAATTGCTTTTAGATTTAACACTATTAAGCATTACGGCCAGTTCAACACCAGAATCGTCCGGTACACGTTCTTGTGGATTGGCAACTGCATTCTATTAATGGTTTTTCATGAGGTCACCGGGGGAATTAGTCGCAACCGTTTCGACCTTAAGTATCCGTTTGACGGACGACATACTACAATGAAATCCCGAGAGTCTGTAGGGAAGTCGTATGTGTCGTTTGATATTAGTCAGGTATGCAATCCGGCTCTTGTGTTAAACAACCCTACCGGTAATACGAATTTAAGGAGGCACTTTATGGAAGGCAAAGTGCGAACAAACGCGAAAGGAAATCAAAATGTAGCTGTCACAGTCATGACTAGTACAACATGTCAACCAGACATGAATTATATCCCTTTGATCGTCATAACTGCACAATTAAGCTGTCCTCGATAGATTATACAGTCGATGAATTATCGCTAACACCAACCAGTTCGAGCACAACTTTATCTTTGGATGATATTTCGCAGTGGGAAGTAATAGGCTTTTACAAAGACAATGGGACCACTCTGTTATCAAGTGTAGTTGTATTTGGAGTCAACTTCCAACGAAAGCCTGAATTTATCATTGTGAACCTTCTGACTCCAATAATACTATTGTGTTTCCTTAACCTTGCGGTGTTCTTTCTTCCCCCACAATCAGGAGAAAGGGTTTCATTCTCTGTGACCATGTTCCTCTCGTTCTCTGTCTACATGACACTTATAACGGAGAAGCTCCCTATCACAAACCCAGTGTCAATCTTCACTAAGTATCGGATGTGTAACGTGGGATACAGTGCCCTTATTCTCTTCACTACTGTGATCGGACTTCGGCTACATATGTCGGAAAGTAATGAACGGATCCCTGTTTGGCTTGAGAAAATAATCTGTTCGCGAAGCAATGCAAAGATGAATGGCTACAATATTGATCCAAAATCTTGTAATGCCCCAAACGTGCCTAATGCTCAATCCAGTTGTGTCGATTCTGTAAAGAAATTACAAATCGAAGACGGCGCCGTCTTGGTTACGTTAAAGGACATTGGTATCATGCTTGACAAAGTCTTCTTTGGATTTTTTCTGTCGGTGCTTGTGGCGGCGAATATTGTTTATACTGTCTACATAGCGTCATCATAGATCTACAGTGAAAATGCGTTCAAGCATCCGGAATCGCCTTTCGGATCGTTTCAAGCTTCAAAACCACAAATCACGTGAATAGTTTCAACCGAGTTGTCGTATGCGCGTTTATCGGCTCGGGAATAAGCGTCAGCCAAACTTTCGGCGGAGTTCAGTAAAAACAATAGTCTACAACTGAGGGGCGGCGTTTACCTGTTATAGCTGCATCACATTGGAAAAAGCACTTGGTATTCGAAAATCGTAAAATAAAAGACAATATAACATGATGGTATATGGTCTTTTGCAATAACGCTACATGTACATAGCCATCCAAGTCACATATTAAAATGTGTGGAAATTTGCTATATTGGTATCTTAACTTTACAATAGCTATTTTATTTGAAATCACAGAAGCCAGAAAGTAGTTACTTTATACATGTAGCATTTATATTTGTCATTCCATGTAATGTAGAGTATTCCAAACGTCAAATATTCTATTTGGGGGGTTGTTTTTTTTAGAAACTTACAATAGCGGAATCATGGTTTTAGGACAACTTATCACAGGTTCGAATACATATGTTACACTTACAAGCACACTTTTAAACATTACATATTACAATTCATACAACTAACAATGATTATATTAGAGGTGTGTGATGTCTGCTTCCGGATGAAAAAATCTAGCATATATACAGCTACAACCGTGTATGTTCCAGGAGAACGTTTTACAAAGTCTGTCAGGATATAGTGTTGTTGTCTTTATGGATGTGGTTATGTGGTACGATTAACCATTAAAAAACATATTTTAAACCTTTTTATCTACGATATGTGTATGCTAACAAATGTTTGTACAAAGGTGTGGTGTGACCAAGGGTCCAAATCAGTAGATCCCTTGAAGGTCAAACATTGTTTGCGCTACACCACTATGGAGCTTATCTCAATCGAGGGCAATTTCCCAGAGTTTTCTTTGGCTTGGAGAAGTCTTTGGAGGAGACTCATCCGGACGCTTAGAACGCAGTTTCACTGTAAGTATGAATTCAATGACAGTGTGTGCTATTGATTTTTAGGAAAAAATTACGGCAGAAAATTATTGTAGCATTCGTTTGAACTCATAATTTACGACACGACATCTGATTTTATAAAGTATTTTGCTCATAATTGTCAAGGAAACTCATGTTTTTTGGTTAACACGAAGTATTCCGTTATTGTTAAAGAATGAAAAATTGTCCGCGATACAAGATATAGAACTTCAATGTTCACATGCCCATGGAAATATAGGCAATTCGTTTCAGAGTCAATTTTATAGCTGGCACTGTGTTCGATTGATGTGGCATGTAGTAATTGAAAATAATAGGACAGCAGCCCACGTTCTTAACCACCTAGCACCAATCTAGAGTGTAGATCA